>NW_015505308.1:911142-972793 GCF_001515645.1 Sinocyclocheilus grahami | reverse complement strand
TTTAAACTCAGATTTAAATCTCGATTATGGATTAACTATAAACTTAATGGAGGTTTAAATAAAACAAAATGCACATGAAATTAAAATATGTAACTGATTGAACAAAAACAGTGGAGATCTGAAAAAAAAAGGTCTCAGAGAGGTGTTTATTACAAATACAAATGAAAATTAAAGCACATTGAGTTGGCAGAGTGCGAGGGTTGTGACTGGATGCGGATCCATCACTCATGTTGCACCTCGGTGTCGGACAAACAGAAGAAGTGAGGAATATGTTTAGCGTTTAACAGCAGCGGTCACGGTGATGATGAGGCGAGCCACCAGTGAAGTGATAGCGGCCGCGCCTCTCGTTTCTCTCGGAGATAGCTTTATATGAATCGTGTCTTTTTTCTTTTTTTCTTATCTTGGTTCTTTTGTCGTAAATTATGCTATTACTCCATTAATTTATACTAGCATATACTGTATATCCAGCGTTCCCTTAACGCAGTCTCTGGCTTTTTGCCAGTCAAGCGCAAGCACGCAGGGACGCGTCTAGAGTAATAACGACTCTGATCTGATCATAAAGTCTTTCCGAGTCACAGGGCTCAAGTCCAAGTCAAGTCTCGAGTCATTGCTGTCAAAGTCTAAGTCGAGTCTCAAGTCTTCTTTAATTATGTCGAGTCGAGTCGCAAGTCATCAAATTTGGGACTGGAGTCATGTGATTCGAGTCCACACCCCTGGTTTCCACAGTTATTAACATTGTAAATCGAGCAAAGTTACCTATATGGCTAATGAATTGGAAGTCTCGCACGTTCAGAGAAAATAGCTTACTTTGGGCTACAAAATAAAGTGGATGGAAGTTTGCATCTGCTTCTGGGAACCAAGGAAATGCAGTGAATGTACAGTATTGCCAGTCAAAAATGTCAAATTTTTTAATTACAATGAAATGAATGTACTATATATATTAGTTTGATATTTTTTATTTAATATAAAAATATTTAATTTAATATCAAAAACATATTTGTATTTAATATATTTAAAATTTTGACTTTTTTTAAAAGATAACAATTGGCAAATTATTGCTATAAAAGTTATAGAAGCTTTCATTTATTAAGATAAATGCACAACAGTACTATTTTCCAATTTTATATGAGATATATATAAATATATTAGTTTTACTCTAAAATGCAAGAAAATCAAATGCATCAGGCTAAACAAGTTGTGTTCCAAATTTCAGGTTAATATCGCAAAAAAGTCAGATTTTGTTTGGGAGTCGTACCCAATGTTACCACTAGATGAAATAAATTTTCAGTGTGCTCATTTTTGACCATGACTATTTTTTTCAGGAACATTTAACCTTTTCAAATAATTTCCATTATTTTATTATTTTTTACTTTTTTTTTGTTCACAAAGCAATTGCCAAAACCTTTACCAAGTTTCTTGTGATTCTAATGAACTAAAACGTAAATTTTTTTTGGTCAAAAATTACCAAAAAACATTAAGAAAAAAAAAGGTCTAATTTGGTTCCACATTTACTTAAAAGAGAACTGCATTTGTTGCTTTCGTCACATCTTTTGTCTGGTTGATTAAATGCAGGGTCCTCCCCTGTTGTTGTTCCTCCCCAGAAAGTAGAAAAACTGTGGCATTTTTAGTGGCCTGAGAATTTAAGATGTTTCTGTTTCTTTTGTGATGGAGGAAAGGATAACGTATTAGATTTCTGGAGGAGAAGAAAGGGTGTGCATGGAGCTATTTGAGGGATGACGCAAATGGAGATCCATAGAGACCAGGAGTACGTTTCTGTGCCATGGGCTTTTTTTGTTTTTTAAGGGGGTCCTTTTCCCATGCAGCCCGCTGGAGATAAGAGGCTAGTAGGTGGGATTTTTCTGTCCGCCAGGGTTGATGACCTCTTAAAGCAATGAGATCTGAAAAATGGCAGGCGCTTGAGCTCACTTAAAGCAGACGATGTGGCCTGAAGGTAATGGTTTCCTGTCTGAAGTGGACCATGTGCCGTCCCTTGTGGTTCTGCCCTGACCTGCAGTAGCCAGGCTGAGAGATTTTAAATCGAAACTAGAGCACTCGGCACGCTGAGGGTTGTTTTCCTTGCTGCAGGCCCTCGTCTACGCTTCTTTGCTCCCTCTCGCTCTAATTGGTCTCGTCTGCACCGCTGCAGCAGACAGAGGGATCTTTGACGTCGACGCGCTGTATTTTGCTTGTAAGAGGCCTTGCGTCCAGCCGGACCGTGCCAGGCCTGGAATGTGTAGCCTCAGCTGTCTTGCCTGGGCAGACGGCTGCCAAAAACCTCATCCATTTTAAAAATGCTAGCAGTTCGACTCTTTCCAAACAAGCTAGGAAGAACTGCACTGTTTCTCCCCGCTTCGATCTGAACCAGGTGCGCAGCTGGCACAAACGGAGCGAGCGAAAAAACCCAAATGACATTAACTGTTCTACATATGTCAATCCAAATGAACTGCAGGCCGGACACATGCCAGAAACCTCAAGCTGCTGTAAAAGTGTGTCATGAGAATACAAGCTGTTCAAAGGCTTCTGGAAATGTAGTGTTTTTGACTAAGTCGCTTATTACAGCATATGAGATGCCAAGAAGTGAGGACTATGTCTGTACTATGGCTGGGCGATGCACATTGAGTATTCCCAATATATTTCTAATGGTGGTGTTGGTGATTATAAACTTAAGCAATGTTGTGATGTACAATTTAAACATACAAAAATGGCAGTACAGTTTGATTCATTTCTGTCAATCAGCTGAATCATACTTTGAATCAAACTCCGTTTCAGTGAATTGATTGATTAAATGACATTAAGGTTTTATTTTTTATGTATAAACATGTTCTCATAAAACAAAAAATAGATAATTATTTACTGCTATTATTTATTATGTATTTTTGCTGGTGTGCATAAATGAAAATGTTTATTTTTTGTTTTATGGTTATTTTTAGTTACTCTTTTTTTAACTAATTAAACATTATTAATCCAATTTTCTAATTAAAGATATTACTTCTAATTATGTATTGCTGTGTATATATATATATATATATATATTATTTTCTGATGTGAATAATTAAAACGATTAAATATTACTTTTTTAACTACTTTTTTTTTTTTTTACTAATTAAACATTACTAGTCCAGTTTACTAATGAAAGATTTTGCGTATTATTATTTATTGCTATTATTTACTATGCATTATTTTACTGATGTGTATAAATAAAAATTATTAAATTAAAGCTAACAAAATATATATTGTGTGTTGGAGTGTTCCAGACGCTACATATTTGACAATTTAAAAAAATTTACAATTTCAAAGAAAATGCATAAATATTTGGCAAATATAAATTGAATCACCCAAAGGCTGAAAAAAAAGATTCATTAATTTTTATTTCTATCTCCCAGCCGTAGTGTTCTCTGTGGGTGTGTGTTTGTCACATGTATTTGAGCTGCTGAGAGGTGGCATGTTATTTTAACCTGGGCTGGCCGGGCCCCAGCGCACCTCTCTCCAGGAGCTCCCCCACTGCTGCCCAGATGAGCGGCCGCCTCAGACAAGGCCTGTCTTGTTAACTCACTCAGTGGCGTGCTTTAGTTTCTAAAATATGGATGGCAGATGGTGTAGTGATGGGGGAAGTTTCATAGCTGAGCCAGTCGTCGACAGAAACGGAGTCTGTACATCTGTCTGTTTGTCAGACCGTCTCTCTCGCTCGTTCTTGCGTTAGGGTTTATGGATTTGAGGGACGGTTTGCCTTTTTCTAAGTATATTTGAATTAGTGGGAAGCAAAGTTACTCTGGACAGTTTATAGAACATTTGCTCAAAAAGATACACAGAAGTCAACAAACAAAATAGTGTTGAACAATATTGATCATTGAAATTTTCCCAAAACTTCTGGATTCATTGTAATTAGGGCTGTCAATTTAATTTCAACTAGTGCAATTAATTTAACTTTATTTTTATTTTTTTTATATTTTATTTATATTGTATATTTTATGTTAATATTTATTTATAAATTATATGTAAAACACTTTGGACCAAAAAATATTCAGACACTTTGACCTGACCATGTTTTGCTTAAGTGTTATCTGACATAATCAAGATGAATTTGTTCTGGCACAGTTTAACTCTGAGTTCTTGTCATATTTTATTACCATTTTATAAACTATAGCGAATAAACTGTGATAATGTGTGAAATGTTACACACCGCCCGGGCAATGAAGGAGTGGCTTCGTAAGAAGCATTTCAAGGTCCTGGAGTGGCCTAGCCAGTCTCCAGATCTCAACCCCATAGAAAATCTTTGGAGGGAGTTGAAAATCCGTGTTGCCCAGTGACAGCCCCAAAACATTACTGCTCTTGAGGAATGGGCCAAAATACCAGCAACAGTGTGTGACAACCTTGTGAAGACTTACAGAAAACGTTTGACGTCTGTCATTGCCAACAAAGGGTATATTATAACAAAGTATTGAGATGAAATTTTGTTATTGACCAAATACTTATTTTCCACCATAATTTGCAAATAAATTCTTTAAAAATCCTACAATGTGATTTTCTGGATTTTTTTTCTCATTTTGTCTCTCATAGTTGAGGTATACCTATGATGAAAATTACAGGCCTCTCTCATCTTTTTAAGTGGGAGAACTTGCACAATTGGTGGCTGACTAAATACTTTTTTTCCCCACTGTATATATTTCAGTCATGACAACTCTCGGAAATAGTTTGTAAAACATTTTATTAATGTAAACGGAGATGTACATAGGTTTGGTATTGGCGGACTAGATCTGCTATGCTGCTGCTGCAGAGCAAGTATGATTGCTTCTGCAAAAGAACATACATAAAGACATGCTGCTGCAAGAAGAGAGAGAGGCAGATCCCCCAAGCAGATCTAGGCAGGTGGTGCTGGGGAGGGGGTGGGCTAAAGAGAGAGCTCTCATAGCGCACAGTGACTGTGCACAGGTTTGCAGGAGACAAGGTTATATAGAGGAATTAGTAATGAATGCGTGAAGCCGATTGGTTGGAGAAGATACAATTGAATGAACCAATCAGGATATATATAAAATGTAATTATAATATATCATATATATTTAATTATAATTCCTTTAACAGCCCTAATTTTAAAGTACTTTCTGTGCAAATTATTCTTAAAAACTTAATTATAGAAATTGTCACATTGAATTTAATGCAATTAATTTTGTAGTAGTTTTAAAGACTATTTTCATTCTTTGGTCTTCTTATGTTTTATGAATATGGTCCATACAATAAACAATAATTTACTAAGAAACGAGAGAGTAGCACATTGAATTAAACATCACATTTTTAAGTAAAAAGTTTGAAATAGTGTTTTTTGTAAAACATGCTACAATAATCTGCTTTGATTTACAAAATAATTTTTACAGTGTAGATTTTACATAGTTTTTAACAATTTTCCATCTCCTCTCTATAAATAAAATGTATGACATATGGTTATGTCTGATTAATGTTTAGCTTCTAAATGTTCAGTAGCGTCAGATAGCATGAACCAGATGATAACAATCCTGTCCATGTTTGTGAGTCTCTGAGACAGCCGTGTGAATTTACCTCATTAATAGTGACTAATATCTTTATCTCAATACTTGAGTTCCTGTTATCTCAGCAAACTCTGCATTCGACCCCCTACGTATCCTGAGGGGACTCCTGACGCAAAAGCGTTTTGTGAGGCTTTGATAACAGCTGGCGTTTCGCTTTACCTCCGGCTTCTCAGAGGAAACAATGAAACGGCAGCTGGAAGATTTTAACTGCAGCCAAGAAACACACAAAGTTGCTTAGTTGACATGCTGCTGCAGCTCGCACCTTAGCTGCCAACGGCAATTTTGATGGTTCTGTCTGCGTGTGTGTTTTGCCTATCAGATAACTGCGTACGCAATTGTGACCGTTACAGCTGGAAGTGTTTTTGGACGCTTATTAGCTGGGTTAAACGTGTAACTCGCCTAATGTGAAGCCGCACAGTCACAGGTCCACCGTCAGAGCTCGTGTGAGAAACCGGCCCATGCTTTGCGTCAGGAGTTGACGGGTACCGTGAGAACTGCTGCTGACTTATGCCCACTGCTGCTAGATTTGACTCTGATCACAGTAAAAACACAAAAAGTGCATAGATCTGTTGATCAGTAAGGGAAAATACAGTAGTGGAAGGAATTTGGCATGAAAGGAAAATTCATGTTTTTTCTAAATACATGTAATGGATCTAATTTGAACAATTCATCTGTGTGTTTTGACCAATAAGTGGGTCTTCTCCAATAATTAAGTCTGCTTAAGCCCCGCCCCTCTACTTTTGAGTGCCACACCCACATCTCAGCATCTAATCAACAGTTGCTACATAGAAACTTTTTGTGGCTTCTTTAACCCAGTTTTGCTTATACGAAGTGATGTTTTGGTATATATTGAAAGACCATTGTACAAATGATTCTGTTTGTTTAACATTTCTCCCAAGGCTTGTTTCTGCTTGACATTTAACAGATAGTAAAGATACATCTACTAAACACTGAAGATATTGTAGCAGAAACAATGACTACATTGTTTTTATTTTCAACAAGTGCCATGCTTTAAAATGTTAAGCACACTTAGCGGTTGTTTATGTGTGTGCGTGTGCAGATATGCACCGTTGTAATGCGCAGAATTGTTTCACAGACTCGCATGGATAAAGCTATTTATGTGTTTGCTTAGTTCGCTGTCATGCTGCTTTAACAATTTCATTGGAGGGAATTAAAAAAATTATAGGGATTTTTATGCCACATCTCTTCCTGTTCTTCTCACTGGGAGGGAGAAAAGGAAAAGAGAGAGAGAGTGAAGATGGTGGAAAAGAGGGCATGCAGGGGATCTGTACGTCCTTCACAGATGTGATCCATCTGTACATGACCTGAAAAAAACACTCCTCCATCTCCTTAAGCATTGAGAATTGGGAGTTTCTAGCCAAAATCTGTCCAAAAACGTTAGTTTGCACTGTAAAACAATTGAGAATGCTCACTTATTGGAAATGTACACGTTTTAATTCACTGATTGGACCAGCTAATGTACCATGATATTTTCATGGTACTCCAGGGTAGATCAAACTACCATGGTACCAAAATGTGGTAATACTATAGTACTTTTAAGTCATTTTTAATTAGAATGTGTACAATATGTGAATTGGTCAAAATTGGCTCATTGGAAAAATGTGCGTCTTTCTACATTTTTGCAAAAAACAAAAAAGTACTAATACATATATTTAACTGCAGTTTCCAGCTGAAATAAACAATAGTGGCAATAAAACACCAACAACTTTATTCCATTTCACACAAATGATGATTTCAGGTAAGATTATCGATTTAATAAAGAAAAAAAATTTCACGCAGTTCCATGCACAGTACTATGGTATGACCTCAAAACAGCTTTGCCGTAGTGTTTGATTTGTAAATAAATGCATTTTGATGTTTGCATAATATAATTAGCTCTGTATTAATGGATTTTCTGACATAGTAAACTTGCTCAGTAGCGCACCTGGTACAGCATTGCACTCGTGATACTGAGTGATCAGGTTCGAGTTTATGAAGCATGAGTCATGATAAAAGAGCTCAATGACTTGTAGAAGCAAGTTAAAATGGCATGGTTGCTTCAGCAAATGCGTTTTTATTTCACATTTGCTTTTGCTAACACTATCAGTTAGTTGTTTTTTTTACTACAGTAAATTTAGGTGGGGCAGATTCTGGGTCGGAGCACTAATATATGAAAAACCTTTTGTAAACTTTATATTCTAATCTCTGAACACATGCGGACAAAATTTTGGCAGAGATGTCCTTGCATTATCCTGTGGGTGGCGCGCTATTGTTGATTGACCAGACTCAATATAGCATTTAATATAGCATTTATCACCTCCAAATGTTGATTTAGAATGTTACAACTTGTGGAGCAATTCGGGTGAGGAAAGACGATCATATGTCTATTCTCAGAATAATAATAATAAAACAAACACAATATAAACATATAAAGACTATTCTTGTGAGCACATTTAAACTAAGGGATTTATACTTTGTTAATTTGATTCACTACTCCACATAGAAAAAAAAACAGACATGCCAATTAGTTACTGACCTGATGCAGACACATAGCTGAAACGGATTGATATCGTCTTGGTGGAGCGAGGTTCAGTGTGAAAATAAGCGGGGCAGTCTCAAAACTGCCCCAATGGCTCTCAATTAGAGCGTGCTGCAGTTCCCCTTTTCACCACAGATTGCAGTTGCAAAATTGTGGGGCACTGTTGAGCTCGGGAGGTCTCAGGCACCGTCTGCCCGCTTAGTATCATACATGCCTGCTAAAGCCATGCGTGGGATTTTAATATATACTGCTTACTTTAAGACTTAATAGTATCGAAAATCTGAAAAATGTTTGTTTCAGAATGCTGAACACATTTATAATTTATTATTGTTTCAGTTTATATAGAGGTCTATGTTGTGGATGAATATTTTGGTGGGGCTCTGCCCCACTTGCCCATATAGACGAGCCACGCCTGGTTTTCAGGTACTTTGACAAAAGTGGGTCCGGATGTTTGATCTCAAATAGTAACCACTGTTCCCCATTTACACCACTGTTCAAAATTTGTGGGTCAATAAGTATATGTATTTAAAGAAATTAATACTTTTGTTCAGCTATAATGTATTACATTTATCAAAAGTAATTTTGATAAATTACATTTTACAATCTAAAGATTTCTGTTTGAGTAATGGCTGCTAAAAATTCAGCGTTGCATTACAGGAATAAATTATATTTCAAAATATATTCACATAGAAAACAGGTATTTTAAATAGTAATACTATTTCACAATATTTCATTTTTTCCTACATTTTTTTATCATATAAATGCAGCCTTGGCGAGCAGAAGAGTATATTTTTAAAAATGTTAAAACATCTCATTGAGTTTTCATAAAGTAATTAACCCTTTAATCATTTTGTTCGATTTGTTTGATCACATCATGACTCGCCTCATTCTACCCTACATAACATCCTCAGTTCAGCGTTATGTAACAATAAAGACAGACTAGATGAGGAGAGCGAGCGAGTAAATGGTGTCCCATTCGCGATGCCCGCCTGGCACTCATATGACAGCTGGCACCTCGACTGTGGCAGCAGTGGAAAGGACCTCAGCTGCCGTCCTGCTCCTATGTCTCGCCGTTACGTAACGAGACGCTACAGCAGAGAGGGAGGTTGATCTATTGGATGAGGGACAGTTCTGTGAGATTGATTGATTGATTAAATGCTAAAGTCATTCGTACCAACAGAGACATTGTCCTCATCTGTCCTGCATCAAACCACCCAAAAACCCATCCTGACCCAAGCCCCCGTTTTAATCATGTGTTTTTATATAACGCTGGCCGTTGCATTGGTTTTAATCATTTTTAATGACATTTCAGATTTTTATTTTATCTTCAGTTTTATGTGATCAATTTATTGTACGAATGAATATATGATCCATTTGAATCCAAAGAAATTTCAAATCAAATGATGCATTGCTAGTTAGAGCGATTGTTTAATATAGTCACAGTGACCCTCTTTTATCTTCAGACGGAAACAAATACAAGCTTTCTTTTATCTTTCCTCTTATCAGATTGCTAATGTTATACTACCATTCAAAAGATTGGGGTCAGTAAGATTAATTTAAAAAAAAAAGGAGGATGGATTAAATTGATCAAAAGTGACAGTAAAGCCATTTATAATGTTACAAAAGATTTCTATTTCAAACATGATGTTCTTTTGAACTTTCTATTCATCAAAGACTTTTTTCAAAAGTGATGATAATGCTGCTCAAGAAATGTTTAGATTTAGTTGAGATGTTTTGATAATGCTGCTCAGCATATTAGAATGATTTCTGAAGGATCATGTGACACTAAAGACTGGAGTAATGATGCTGAAAATTCAAATTGCATCACAGAAATAAATTACATTTTTAAATGTATTCAAATAGAATACAGTTATTTTAAATTATAATATTATTTAACAATTTTTACGTATTTTTGATCAAATGAATGCAGCCTCTGTGAGCATAAGAGACTTCTTTCAAAACATTAAAAAATCTTATTGACCCAAACTTTTGAATGGTAGTCTATATCAGTGGTTCCCAACCTTTTTTTCCATGGGGGCCCCCTATGTATACATATGACAATTTGAGCCCCTCCCCAATATATATACTGTATATATATATATATATATATATATATATATGTGTATATGTGTGTGTGTGTGCAATAATAATATTTTTTTTGTTATAATATTATATTATTTCTATGTCTCCAGACCATGGTAAAAATGCAACTATATGGTTTCTGTGGTATTTGTATGAAAAACGGTAGTCTAAATACATTTAGTATAAATGCACAAATGCTATAGCTTAATCAAAAAATACTGTAATTATATTCCATTACTCCTTTAATATGTTGAATACATGTCTACATTAATAATATAATAACATTCGATATGAATATCCCACATTTCTGCCACAATACCATGGTGCCGTTAGTGTTACTAGAGTAAATCCATGGTAAATGATGCCGATTTGTAGATTGAAAAGCCTCCTGACTGTATCGTTTGTGAGCACTGTTTCATCCAGCTCTAAACTAGTTTAAATCATTTGAGTTCTTTGCTGAATTCAAGCACTGTTCCGGTTCTGTTTAGTTCCCCTTTTGGCACATAAACATTATATCGAACATTTATCAAACTGTTGTTATTGTTTTATCGAGGAAAATTATATCACGATAATTATCGTTAACATTTTATCGCCCAGCCCTACCTCAAAGCATATCCTGCGCCCCACCCCCAGGTTGGGAACCACTGGTCTATATCACCTCCAATGTGTTTTTTATATTCTAATAAACCATAGTTTCTGCACAAAGACTATAGTTACTAGCTATTCTTACTTATTTTTGCCAGCAAAAAAAGAGAAATTAAACAATGACTGGAAGATTCTGAAAGCTTCTTACATTATCTACTAAGTTAAACAATACTATTAATAACGCTCATACTTTTGGTTTGTATTAAACTGTCATGTAACTCGTCCTGCACCGTTTGTGCTCCTCGAAGAATGATTCCTCAAATCACTTCCATTCGTTTCACTCTCAGTCACTCTCCATCTATTCCGTTATGCATCTCGTGTCGTCCTCAGAGGGCTAAACCCGGCTGTCTCTCGACCCCCAACCCGTGAAGCAGCACATCTGACATTTCAAACAAACCAGGCAGGCCAAGCGGCAGACGGCTTCGTCAAATAAACAGAACAGATCCTGCTCACGCTGGTTTGCGGGCTGAGCTGGAAAGCTTCTCTCAGGGTTTGTGCTGTTGATGAACAGATGTGTCCAGGTGTTCTCGCTCTCCAGTTCGCGCTAATGGCTGTCACGAGAATTTGTGCAACCGTTGTCCCTGATCACAAGGGCTAATGAACTTGCCTCTGGTGTATGTGCCTGTAAACAGTGCATGTGAAGAAGATAGTTCAAAATAGCGTACTGTTCTTTCTATTTCTGCACTATAAAGTATGTATAATAATTTTCTGTATGCCTAGTGTTTTATGACCTACATTTACTTAAATCTTACAGTACAGTGTGTTCAACGACCTTTTGTTTCCATGTGACTATGATCTGAACCATAATATTTTACCATTGATTTCATTTATTATAAAATTATTTTATATTTATTTGCTGGTTAATTCACTGAATTAAGCATGCACTGACTTCCGTAAAGTGGACATTTCTGTAGCGAATATGCCATTTTTTAGTTACACTGTTCTTTACAGTATTTAATAATTGGCTTTGTGTGTGTGTGTGTGTGTGTGTGTGTGTGTGTGTGTAAAAATGTATTAAACACGTATAATATATGTATTAAACCTCATCACAAGCTATGGAGCTTAATTTCAAGGCTCTTTCCAAGTAAATGAGTCTGAATCAAAATGATCTGCTAAAAATCCTTATCCAGTAACCACAAACATCTAGAAAGGTCGTGGAAAAGTCATGGAAATGAATTTTTTCAAATGTGGGAACACTGCATATGGCGTAGTGTTTCTCATACTAGTTTTAAAAAGTAGGAAACAGAATACAGTTAAAAGTAGTGCTTTTTAAATTAATTACAGTTTTAGTTGTATCTATGTTCTGAATTTTATTTTTTTTTTTTTTAAAGAGAGGTTTGTTAGATATAATTTTTCACATTTTATACAGCATTTTATTACTAAAAACATGATGAACTTTTTTTTTTCCTGACTGTTGACATTGATTTATGGAGCGATTTAAAAGGGATCCAAAATGTCTTTTGTAAAAACGTTTAATTCTAATATTGCAACAAAACCAAACAATTTTGAATCTGGCTTTTTCCAATGTTCCAATTTCTGTTCTGGAAATGTATGCAAAGTAATGCATATTTAATGAGATAATGCCTCATTTGCATATTTAAGCAACATTTCTTGTAATACGAGACATGTTTGCAGTTCTTAATGCAATCAATCAGCAGGGCAAGTATGGTGATATTTCGTAGTTAAATGTTTTACACTTGCCTACCTAAAAGAATAATAAATAGAAAACAGAAATTCAGTATGTGACACAGTAGTCCATTCTGCAGTAAAAATATCTTTCTTACTTGCTTTGTACATTATTTTGATGTTTGTTTTACTGCTTTCTCTCTAATAGAGTAACTGTGTAAAACTTGCATTGGAAAATGGATTTCTCTGGAAGTGTTCATCTGTGTCACAGATGAGAGGATGCAGTGAGTGTATGACGCTGGTTGGTGCCATTAAAGTGATGTAAACACACACACACACACGCTCACCTCTGAGAGCCCCAGTGGTTCTGTTTGGCAGCGCTGGGATCGTATCATTAGCCGGGCTCTCAGGGTACATAAGGGCCTGTGTTAATGTCAGAATGGGCTGCTGGGCATGATATCCCCATTCACTCTCAGGACTGTCCATTCAGCACTAAGCACTCTCGCACTCTCTCTCTCTCTCTCTCTCTCTCTCTCTCTCTCTCTCTCATCCACCACAAAGTCTCTTATTGGATTAGGTTGATGTGGTAAGGAAAGCACCGGGTGCAATTCCCCTTTGTTCTAGAAAATTAACTTTTTTGTGGCTTGTTTGTTGTTCCCATTTTGTGATGCATTTCAATGTGAAAAAAGACTTTGAACGGTGATAACATGTATTGAAAAATCAACAAAAACTCACAGCCGATGTGCATAGGCGACAGTAACCCAAAATCACAAAAATGCCCCAGTCTGTTGCAACAGCTGTTACAACTTAGACTAGCAATAGATTACAATTTATGCACTACTAAATATTTTTTGTTATCATTAAACTTAGTTAAAACATAACTCTACATATAAACTAAATATTTATGGAAGCCTCTGACAGTGGTGTGGATTATTGTGATGTTTTTATCAGCTGTTTGGACTCTCATTCTGGTGGCACCCATTCACTGCAGAGGACCCGTTGGTGAGCAAGTGATGCAATGCTACATTTCTCCAAATCTGATAAAGAAAAAAAACACAGCTTTACTGAAAAATGACATTACCAAAACATTTGCAGTTTTCAGTTCAGGCAAAGTTGTGGTTTTGTTTCTTTAATGGGCTTTTTGCATTATTAAACTGTATTGAACATAATACATGCTTTTAAGAAGTAAATAGGATTCTGATTTTATTTTGACTTTAAAAGCAGTCTGCACCGTTCACAGACAGTGTGCATGCTGCGCTTTTGGCATATTTAATATTTTTATTCCTTCATTCTGTTGTTCTGAAACGTGATTTGTGGGAAGTAGGTTAAAATAGGATTTCGTCTTTCAAATCCCCTCGTCTCAGCGCGTGTGAATGATAAGCCCTGACTCATGGCATTTGCATTGGAAATGTTTTGTTGTGAATGAATCACGAGAGATCTCCATCATTACTGTACAGATGCTTTCGTTAATTTTTTTTTTTACCTGTGCATTTTTTGTTGAAAAATATCCTGTGATCTTTTGTTTTCAATCCGTATCAGTACATGATATTTTTTGATTCATATGGATTTACATGATTGTCTTGGGCTGAATACTCATGTTCAAACCGTGGCCAAAAATGTGACCCCTTGTGAACATAATTCACCCTTTTTTTTTCCTCCCCTGAAAGCACATGCGAAGTACAGATGTGTGTACATTGTCAGAGTGATGGCTACAAGAACGCCAGTCGCTCAGAACAAGCCTCACGTGGATCACGCTGCAGTTACGTGGGTTTGTTTTTCCCGTGAGAGCCGCACAGAAGCTGCAGTCAGGGTTGTGTACTGTAACGGACAGGGAAACATGCTGCTTGTAGCAGCTCCAGCCCAAAACAACACACAACCTCCATTAACCTCCATCGGGTCCGTCCCACCCGCGGTCTGTGGTTCTGCCTGCCTCGAGTCCTGGAAAGCCGCCTGCTTTCTAGCATCCGTTGGGTTTAGCTCATTTGTTTGCTGCCTTCGATATAGACGGGCCAAACTGTTCTGCTCCATTAGACTCTAAATACACGCTAAAAACATAACCTAATGTAAGTGTAACTCAGTCATGACGATTGTTGGGGCAACCCAACGCTGAGGTCGGGAACTGGCTGCACTGACTAAAATAAAACATTGGCGTTAACCTCATATTCACACTAAAGTGAGATCCGATCATATAGAGTACGATATGAATGCCAACATATCTAGACGACGTATGCTGGGGAAACTGTAAGAGCCACAACTGGCTCTCATCATAACCGCGTCTCTGCGTTTGCGTCATAAGTCGATGAGATACTCCCTGAAAAGTCATCTGGAGATCAACTTAAAGGGCATCTATTGTGGCTTTCCTTTAGTGTGTTTGCATGTAAACCATCTGCAGTTACAAAGCAAGTCAAAGGGAGTTCATCTCTCCAACAGAAAATACTGTTTGTTTGTAGTCCTGCCATTATTTCTGTGATTTAGCTACAGCACGATGTTACATGTTTACATAATGCCTGCATTCTTTCTCACTCTCAAATAATATTAGTTTTACAGTTTTTAGTGTTGTCTCATGTAATACATAGTATGAAGCTGTTTTTCCTTCTTTCTTCTGTTTTTACCAGTAATTTGATTTGGTTTGTTTGTGTCCATCAAGAAAAATGTTGCATGTTGCATCCAACGGCACCATATTTGAATGGATGCTGGTGGAAGGAAAGTTTTTCGGTGAATAATAGCTTATATTTCCATCTGTCTGACACACAAGTTTTATGATGGTCATTTTTGAGGGCCATAATCTGTATCGCTATTCGTTCGGTATCATATGGAAAAGAGCTTCTTCTTTTCTGTTCCCTAGAATAGAGTCTGCAGCTGCCGAACAACATGAGGGTTGACAATTTAAGGATGACATTTTTTATTTTTGGCTGAGATTTAAAACTAAATTACTGAGTCGCTCAGGAACAGTCTGCTTCTAATCTCGTTCAAAAGTTTTTGAGATCTAAAAGCATGAGAAAGTGATTGAAAGATCCACCCTGTCCCAGTTTCCCCAATTATCTCTTGTCTCATGGCAGATATGAGCCAGAAAAGTGGTTCATCTTCCGTTTGTTTGAGATCTTTGGTGCGAGAAGGAAAAGCGAGCACTGGCATGCTTGTTTGTTTGGTATCAGGACAGAGAACGGACTCTCAAAGAGGAATTGCTGCTCACATGAATTCAGGAATTGTGCTCCAGGAAAAGGACAATTATGAGGGGGAAAAAATGAATAGAATTTAGACTGAGGTTTAGCAAGAAATTACAAAGACGTTAAGTCTGGGGATGGAGGATAGTAGGTGTTTTTTTTTTTTTTTTTCTTCAGTAAGCACTTTTTATTAGTTTATGGTGTTTTGTTTAGCTTTATCGTGTTTTCATGATGCATATATGTGACCCTGGAGCACAAAACCAGTCTCAAGTCGCTGGGGTATATTTTTAGCAATAGCAAAAAAAACATTGTATGGGTCAAAATTATCGATTTTTCTTTTATGCCAAAAATCATTAGGATATTAAGTAAAGATCATGTTCCATGAAAATATTTAGTAAATTTCCTACCGTAAATATATCAAAACGTAATTTTTGATTAGTAATATGCATTGCTAAGAACTTCATTTGGATAACTTTAAAGGTGATTTTCTCAGTATTTAGATTTTTTTGCACCCTCAGATTCCAGATTTTCAAATAAGTGTATCTCGACCAAATATTGTCCTATTCTAACAAACCATACATTAATAGAAAGCTTATTTATTCGGCTTCCATATGATGTATAAATCTCAATTTTAAAAAAAATTGACCCTTATGACTGATTTTGTGGTCCAGGGTCACATATAGTCAGAATGTGACTAAATTGGTTTATTATTGTTTCTATTATTATTATTATTTAGATTTTTTTGTTGATGTAAATGCACTCAGTGTGTTTACACCCATATATTATAAATAGAATTTTGCTGTGGATACAAAAATTTTTTAATGACTTTTTTTTATTTATTCGTTATTAGTATTATTTATGACATCACTGTCTTCTAAACTTTTGATGTGCTATTTTTTTTATTTTATTTATTTAATTTCATTTTAGAAGAGTCAAAAATGGAGTTACTAATCAGGGTAAATATCCATTTGTGTTTAACGATCGTCTCCTGCTGAACAATAATTAGGAAGTTAATTCTTCTGAAATGAACTCTTGTCTAACTCTTCCCTGTTGTGCGTCCCCTGATGACTTCGGTAGGAAAGTAAATGCTGGACATCAGCTATTTTATATTCATACGGGTAAAAGTGTTCCCACTGTATGTGCATTATTAAAATCTTTTAATATAAAAGTTCTCTCGATATCAACTAGTTGCAGTGATGCTTACTACTGCAAAACTCAATGCTAGAGTGTTTTAGCTGGTTGCTATGCAGTTGCTAGGGTGATGATAGATGGTAGCTAGGTGGATTCTTACCGGCCCGTGGATTGTGCTTGTAGTTTTGATTTGTTTCTGAAGTTGCTTCCTCAGTCCTCCCATCTCAGTTCATGCTGAGTCAGACGCCTGAGAGGATGTTGATTATAGTGCTCTTGCTGTTTGTAGACGAGTCTCTCCTTCACACACGTCACCTGCCGCTCTCGTCGCCATGGTTACAGCAGACTGGCAAAAGTCTCTCCGCGCACAAAGATGCGCTCCTGTACTTTTCAAGGTCCCCGTACACTCTGAATGATGCTGACTCAAGCACTACTCTGTTATTTCATTTCCCCCATTAGCTGCTTCTCTGGGATTAGGATCTGGATCTGGTCTAAGGATACAGTTTAAGGTTATGGCACACTACATTATATTTGAAAGATGGTAGTTTGCAGTTTTGTTTGGAGTCATCTTTTTGCCTTTTAAATGGCCCTGTGGTTTTAAAGTATAAATATTGCATGCAGTTTCTCAAATATTTTGAGGTCATAAAAGTTGATTAATAAAACAACTATAATAATACTAATAACAATAATATTAATACTAAGAATTAGTAGTAGTAGTACATATGTTAAAATGTTTATAATATTTATTGTATTCTTTAAAGTATTACTATTATTTAATTGTTATTATTTAATATAAATGGTTTAATACTTAATTTATTATTATTATATAAATGTCATATAAATGTCAATGGTTTAACATTTAATGTCTATTATTATTATTATTAGCAAAATGCTGTTTATTATTGTTAGTAGTACATGCATTAGTATATGTATTACATTAAATACAGTATTATATATTAATTACATTATTATTTGTGTTATTATGTAATTGTTTAATATTTATTATTATTAGCTGAATTGCTGTTTATTAGTAGAAGTGCATATATTAAAATATGTATTACATTAAATGAAGTATTATTATTATTATTATTATTACTCAGACTGCTGTTTAGTACAGCATGTCTGTAAAGCACATTTCATTGCATACTGTATCCCACAATGCAGTGCTGTTGGCTTCACCTTCGATATGACCAAAAGCATGCTAGTTTTAATATCACTTTAATTTTTTGACACCCTGTGATATGCAAATATTAGGATGCTAAACAGTATACTTCTATTATATTGTAGCATAAGGCATACCTGTTCATTGTATATACTGTGCAGTATACAAGTGTTTTGTTCCAAAGTGTTAGTCCATAACCAGCAGCAGTTGTATAAACATCGCTGACATATACGAGGACATTTCCCGTATTCAGCATCACAGACTCCTGCAGATGGACATTGGCGTGTGGATGATGTGAAGGATGGTGTGTGTTCAGTCATGCACGGCTCCATTGAGCTCCATGCTTTCTCTGACTCATTATACACCAGCTTCAGTAAGATGCTCCTGGAGAACTCCTATCCAGTCTTCAGAGAAAACTGCAGACTATAAACGCAACGACGGCTCTGAACCTTCAACGGACAGTGAAGCTTGTGTCCCGAACGCTCCGAGATTCTCAGAGAAGAGAGTTTATGTATTTGTCATGGAGGCCTTTTAAAAAGTTCTGGAAAACGGGTTGTTCTTGCTGTCATTTGTGAGCATTGTCATCCTTTGAAGTAAATTATTGATTTTCTGAGAAGAATTCAACCCGATATCTTCGGTTTATTACTTTCTGGAATACTAAATCTTTTAAAATGCCTTAGCTGGGAGGTTTTTCATGTTAAACAAAAAAAACAAAAAAAAAAACAATATAAAACATACCTGGAAAGTCCGTGGTGCTTCAACAAACCAAGTGCAGCATGTACAGTATACACTGCAAAAAATGATATTCTTGCTCACTGTGTACAGCACAAATATATAATCATTCTTAAATCAAGATACATTTACTTGAGAAGCAAAATTACAAATATTGCATGGTGTCAATTAATATGAGGTCATAAAGCCTGCTTAGTTATAATAATAATATTAGTAGTAGTGCGTGCATATATTAACATTTATCTTATATATAGTATTTTATATTATTATTATTATATACAAATTGTTTAATATTTAATATGTTTAATATTATTAATAGTAGTATTAGTAGCAGTACATAAAATATTTACCATATTTATAGTATTTATCATGTTGTTATTTTATACAAATGGTTTGATATTTAATATATTTATTATTATTATTAGCAAAAATCTATTTACTATTATTTTTAGTAGTAGAAGTATCACATATATTAAAATATTTATCACTTTTATAGTATTTTTCATAGTATTTATCATACTATCATTTTATTATTAGCAAAATGCCGTTTATTTTATTAGTAGTATTTAATATATTATCGTTATTAAATCTTGTTTTCTAAAAACAGTTTATACTTTAAACATGAAAAATGCCAATGACGTAAGAAAAAATTACTTGATTCAAATGAAAAGTTTTTCTGACTCCATGGGCAGATATTTGTTATTGTTTTAGACATAAAGTCCCTTCATTTTGATGAATTTTTCAGAAAATGTCATTGTTATTTTGCATCTCAAGTCAATTTATCATGACTTAAGACTGTTTACATATTTTATTGAAAAATAAAACAAAACTACTTCATTTTTTTGCTGAGATTTTCAGTGATACTGTTCTCAATTGTACCAGCTCTGGATGGTGTTACGGATGGAGAACAGCAGGTTTGTGTGAGTGTGTGTTTTTGCACACGTCTCTCTCTCTCTCTCTCGGGTTTCTGTTAGGCTCTATTACTCTGATTTGGGACACCAGACACGTTCTCATTAGTATTATGAATGTAATCAGTAGTGTGGCTGTGTGTGAGGTTAATGCAGTCCCTCTACAGACTCGGCCATTAGAGTCAACTAACCCAATCACAGGCCATCCAGAGCCCCTCGCTGCCCCGCGCTGATGTCACCCGTGCTAAAACGAGTGGAAAAAACAGTACATCACCTTATTGGCAAGCTCAGAAAGGGCCTCAAAAGACAGATGAGACATCAAATTTCCACCTTGATCACAGTTCCAGCGCATTCGAGTTTAATTTGTGCATCATTTCTGGTCTATTTTGGTGCATCTCTCAATCCCACGAGAGAGATCCGTAACGACAGTGAGCAATTATTTTGGGTCGAGGCTCATGTAATCTTCTATAAATGCTTCTGATTGTGATTCACTGATACTGTAAATGGTTAAATCAAGGTAAATCGAGGCAAACACTGTGAAAAATCCAGACTTGGCTGCCCTACAGTGACTTTTCCGAGCAGAAAGACCCTTTCAGATGTGCTTGGCTCTGGGTTGGCATTTCAGGGAGGTGTAGTCTGTGTCTTGTCTGGTTCTTATTAGGCTAATGCTCAATTTGTAATAAAAAGTGCAAATTTCCCATATGGAGTAAAATCAGTCTTGACCAGGGGCCCAGATTTGTGTGCTTCGGGGTGGCTTCATACTTTACAGTGCAAATGTGGCCCAGTTTTCTGTTTTCATTTTAGAGGGTATGTTTCAACTTGCTTTTACACTAACTAGCGCTGAACATGCGCTTCTCAATCTGTCCTGACTGCTTTGTAGTGAGTGCCTCTTTCTGTCGGATAGCAAATGTTGAAAACAAAAAATATATGTTTATGATACTAGTGCTGACCCACATTATAGATTTGCATGCGTGCTTGTGCTTGCATCTTTTAGAACTGGAACGGAATTAGGTCGAGGTAACAAACAAAATGCAAAATTGCCATTCAAATTAAAATGTAGATGGATAGATATGTTTGAAATTATTTAATGTAATCAATTATTTAACTATTTAATTATATAAATTGAAAAAAATATAAATTTAAATTGTAAATAAAATAAAATTAAATGTTTAAATTATAAATGATGTAATATATAATTAAATTACAATTTAATTATTAAATTAAACATTTTTGTATATATTATTATAATTATGTTGTCAACTTTTGTGGACCAGGATGGAAGAACATTTCCTAGAATGCAATTTTATTTATTTTTTTACAATTCAATAAATTCCTCTTCCTGCCATTTCAATTCAAATTCCAGATCAACTTCATTTGTTTTGTACAACTATCTAAATTCTGAATTTTGTCCAACCCTTGTGCATACATTCAGAAAGTTCTGCATTTAGCCTCATGAATAATCAGTGGTGGCCAGTTCACAAGAGAAATCCCCTGCTAATGAGCTAAGAGACGTCCTTTATTAGCTGGCAGTGTTTTGTTTTTTCTGTAGTATTGAACCAGTCTTCTAATGTTCTTCCCTATGATCCTCCTCACCTGTCCCTTTGAATCGCCACTGGTCTGCGGGGGCCGTCGTGACGCAAGAGGCAAATAGAATCAATAAGCAATTGGGGAGCGAGTGCTGCGCAGATCGACAGACCTCCTGCCTAGCCCATTTGGTCCTAATTAGCATTGATGAGCATCTCTGATGGGATTTACACCATTGATGAGCAGCGTGAGTCATCGCTCACATTGGCAGTAAGTCTAAACTGCTTAGTATAGGGGGTTCGTCCGGGATGAGGGGGATTCCTCGGGGGCCAGGCAGGTGTGGAGATTTGCGCTAAGATGAGAGGCAGGAATGCTCCAGGAAGAGTTAAGCACATTTCCAAGGGAGGGAAATCAAATCTGAATGGGATTAACAAACAGAAAAGATGGATTTAAAGTGCTCTGCGATGGCTAGCATCTGCATACTACACTTCACAAAATAAAGCTTTCGGATGGGGGTTTTCACATCAGTGCTAAGAACCATTTTAGTTTCCCCAAAGAACCTTTCCGTGAACAGTTCTTAAAATAACAATGTTTTCTTAGTGTGAAGAACATTTTTCCAATATAAAGAACCTTTTGTGCAATGGAAAGGTTCAATTGATTCTTCATGGAACCATCAATGCCAATAAATTACCTTTATTTTAAACACAAATGTTTTGGCACAACAACAACAAATTACAAAACAACAAATTATTAAAGTGTAGAGGGCTTTTGTCCCAATAAGGTGGCATCCATTTAATAATTTGAATTAAAATAAAAATGTACACTAAGTTATTATTGCATGCTGTTTTATAATGTATTACAATGCTGAGGTGCAGATAATTGCAACTATTTGAAATAAGTAATTAGCATAATATCCTGCTATTTTAACATGGTATAAATAGAATCTATAGCTAATACTAGATAATCTATATCACTAAACAATAGTGCTATTTTCACTTAGTGTAAATGGCATCTATCGCACCCCCAACCTAAAACATCTTCCCGCGCCCCGTTTTAAAAAAATGTTTTATTGTAGCCATGCATATATTTATATATACAGCTGTGGTAATGGGTCCCCTGAATTTCTTTCAGTTCATCCGTTCAGTGCGTACAAAATTAGCAATACGCTTTTCTTTAGCTCTGTTTGTCATGCACTAATGCATTTTCCTGGTGCACTTGAGGGTTCTGCCTTCGATGCCCCAGCAGAGCCCACTGTAATCTTATCTTATTTTGACGTAAGTGCCTCTATATCACACTTGACATTTAGAGCTGCAGTGACTCGCCGTGTGTCTGCTTTTTATTCGAGAGATGCATGAAGGGAAAAACAGCGTGCCGGCTCCATGTGCAGACCGCTGGCAGCAAGCTCAGCTGGGCTTTGCAAGGAGCTGCCAGTGCCTGTCTCTCCCCGCGAGAACACAGAGAATTCCCTCAGTGCCACTTACTCAGGCCGGGCCCCCGCTAACCCTGCCAAGCCAAATATTTACCCTCCAGTCAAATTAATAGGTACACATGCGCACGAGACCAGATAATGGATCAGAGGAGAAATGTGCACTCTCTCTCTCCAAGAAGAGCACAGAGAACTTTTTTAGGTACAGTAGACGCTCCAGCCAGAATTGTCAAATCTCGCTTAAAACAAAACCAACCATTGGCTAAATCCCTTAATTACTCTCCAACAGTGTGACCGGGCGTCAGGCTCTTAACTTGAGACATCTGTCTTAAAGGGGTCATATGATGCGATTTCAATTTTTCCTTTCTCTTTGGAGTGTTACAAGCTCTTGGTGCATAAAGAAGATCTGTAAAGTTGCGAAGACTAAAGTCTCAAATCCAAAGAGATATTCTTTATAAAAGTTAAGACTTGTCCACGCCCTCCTAAAACGCCTCATTTAAACACACCCCCACATGTCTATGTCACTGTGTGGGAAGATTTGCATAACGCCGCCCAAATGTTCACGCAAAGAAAGAAGGCGTAACATTTATTCTCGCTGTAGTATTGTTGTTGACACCACCACCATGTTGGGGAGATGCTGTGTGTTTCGTTGTGAAAGCAAAACTACTTTGTTTGGTCTTCCAAAAGAGGACGCTTCGTCATAAAACTACTTTGTTTGGTCTTCCAAAAGAGGACGCCTGGTCGCTGAGGAAATACATCAACTTCGCGCTGTGGATCGCCGGATCGGCTTTCACCGTGGACGAAGCAGAGTCCAGCCCGGGGTCATCACATGTGGTTGCCGCAAGTTTTTTGGTTTTATGTTTACGCAGCGCGATACGCAACGCGTAAAAACACAGTATAAGTCATTATAATCAGTAATTATGTCCCCACTGGGTCCAACAAATGTCTCGTTTGTAATGGGTTTTATTGGTTTTGTCTTGTCGTGCCGGGAGACAGCATCACAGTATGTTAAAGCAGCACTATGTAACTTTTGGCGCTCTAGCGGTTAATAAACAGAACTGCACACATCCCGCGGAAGAACATTCCAACCGGAGCTACTTCTCTAAGTTTATGTCTATGGCGATTCACGCAGGTATGTGTTACTCCGCATCGGTGACGACCCGACCAGGCTACAATAGTACAAATATAAGTACTTATTATAAGTGTACCATAGTGATTTGGAATAAGACAAAAACGCGGTTTGGAAGATGAATTCATGATGTACTCGCTCATTATATACATTTTGCCAATTTTGAACACAGAAATAGTTACATAGTGCTGCTTTAAGGGGCGTAGCATTTCCGTCACATGCTTGAGGTATTCAGCCAATCACAACGCACTGGATAGCTAGCCAATCAGCGTACACCTCGCTTTTCAGAACGATGAGCTTTGTAAAAAATCTATGCGTTCAGAAAGGCAGGGCATAGAGGAGAAACAATAATGTATGTTGTGGAAAATAATGTGTTTTTTTAACCTTAAACCGCATAAACACATTGCATTACACCAAATTCACAACATAATGTTCTTTTTAGCAACATCATATGACCCCTTTAATAGAACAAACCAACTGATATTTAAATCTCTTTATAGAACAAAACTGGCTGATATTGAAATACCTTAACAGAACAAAACCGTCCAATATTTAAATATCTTGATATAGAACAAAACATACCAATATTTAAATCTGTTGTTAGAACAAAAACAGTCAATATTTCAACCTCTTTATAGAACAAAGCTGACCGATATTAAAATCTCTTAATAGAACAAAACGTACTGATATTTAAATCTCTTGTTAGAACAAAACCGAACAAAACCAAACCGAAATGTACATCTCTTAATAGAACAAAATCTACCAATATTTACATTTCTTAATAGAACAATATCGACTGATATTTATATATCACCGACCGATATTTAAAGAACTTATACAGAACAAAACTGGATGATATTTAAATATTCTTGCTAGAACAAAACCAACCGATATTTAAATCTCTTAATACAACAATATTGACCGATATTTACATTTCGTAATAGAGCAAAACTGTCTGATATTTAAATCTCTTAGTAGAACAAAACCGGTCGAAATCTAAATCTAAATCAAAACCAATTGATTTTTGAATCTCTTAATAGATCAAAACTGACCAACATTTAAATCTCTTGAATGCTTAGGCATGTGTTTGGGTCACTCCTGCACTGATATGTGTGCTACACAACTAAATACAATACAGCTAGATCTAAAAATCTGCAGGATCACTCCTATTATTGTTATATATCTTCATATCACCCAGCCCTAAAACCTGTACTATTGTAAAGTACTAAGGCATTATAAACATAACAGTATGAATTTCTGTAAAGCACTATTCAAAAAAAGTAATTTGACTTGAGGGAATGTTTATTGCAAAGCACTTGAGGCCTGTTGACAGTCTAAATGCTGCTGTGTAAATGCAATATGTCTGGCGAAGGCGCATGGGGGACTCGGCAGATGCTTCGATGAGCCTCATTGTGCATCTCTAGTTACGCTAATGAGGTCAAGACCTTCAGCGCTGTGCCCGTGCCGCGCTCTCGTTTGCTGGCTGTTCTTCCCAGGCCATTGTGTGACTGGCAGTCTCCTTTCCAGTGCTTTTATTCCATACAAGGCCCTGCCAGAAGCAACGTGCACACGGCATGAGATCTTAGGCCTACGTCACTCTCACTCACTACCCCAAAGCGACCTGGAGAGCAGCAGGCTGCGCTGAGAGAGGAGGCTTTTAATTGGCCAGAAGCACTTTGAGTGACACAGTGTTCTCAGGGACTGTCGTACAAACAAAGAACAGATTCGTCACTTGCTTTTCGCTGCCCTGTTTTAACCTGTGCCCACAGGCGAAACGTGAAGGTTGCATGTGACGTTGACGTTTTAACAGGGAGCTGAGTTTGTTTAGATGAAGCAGTTGGAGACGGTGAGAATCAAGGCGCCGACTGTCACCTCTTGAAGAGCGGTCGGCCGGCCGGTTTGTCACTGATGTCGGATGCCATATTTATGTGCTGTAACTCACAACGGTGAGCATATACAGTGCTGGGTGGTCCAGCTTGAGTTTGTTGGAGCCGACACCATCTTGAACAGGATTCTTTATGACTGTGTGTGCGTGTTTGTAAGTGAACCAACCTGAACGTGTGTCAATATATGGGGCTGCTTTTGCTGTTTGCTTGTCCTGACTTACACAAGTTTAACAGTAAACTCAACAGCATGTCGTCTCTCCAGAAGGCCTGTTTTAATGGACGCTCTTTGAAATAGATTAAAGAAATAGTTCACCCAATTGAGTTCTGAGGGTTTGGGGTGGGAGGGATATCTTCTGTCTTGTTGGTAGTTTATAGCTTTCTGTTATCCCCATTTATAGACTTGTTGATTGATTGATTGATTGATTATATGCAGTATTTTATATATATATATAAAATATATATTTTTTTATTTAGGTTGGATATAACTATCAGGCTGTTGTTTTTTTTCATTCTTTATCAGATGCCACTGTATGTTTTGTTTTTTCATAAATAAAAAAAAGTAACTGTAAAATTCCAAACAAATATTTAAATGCAATAAATGTTTAAATAATACACTCTAAAATATTCCCTTGTGCTGCAGATGTCAAATCTTATTCATGTGCACATTCTCAATATTAAATAAAAGGAAGATGAGTTATGAAAGATTTGAAATTTAAATCAGTTTAAAAACAAAAAAAGCTACGTTTGAGCCTTAGATTTTTTTAAAGAATAGATTAAGATTTTTCTTTAAAATTTGTATTTAATTTAAATATTTCATCATATTTAATAAATCAACATTTATTTAATATTATATAATTATGTTAAATATTTTAATGTAATAGTACTGTAATTAATATTGAGAGATTGCACATTCAGCTCAGCGTTTGACATTTAACAAAGCAGTGACACGTGAACAAAATGAAGAATAGCAATTTACAGTGTCTCTTCTCCTCAATTGGCTCGCTAACCAGCGCTAATAATGATGTTGACACACATTCTGTCTGTCTGTCTTTTTCTGTCACACACACACGGATCCGTCACGAAGTGTTGATGCCGTGTGAACGTCTCTGAGTGGCCGTCAGTCACAATTGAGCATGCAAAAGTTTCATCAAGCTCATTTCAAGCATCCCTGTCTAGAATCACCAATGCATTTCATCCATTTCAAACCTGACATTTCCAAAACGTGGGCCATATCAGCTTGACAACGAGCAGCCGCCGTAAGCAGATCTGAACTACTGCTCACAATCCCATCATCCCTAATACAGTCAATTACACCTCAGCGAGAGAAAATCCTTTATCTGGTCACTGCAAGTGGCCTCTAATAGCCTTTACTTGGCAGCTCTCACAGCCCGAGAATATATTAGGAGCGGCGAGTAAACTTAATCACGCACTGTCAGTACCGCGTGTCGTACTACCGCATGGTGTAGTTTGAACCGAATGGCTCTTTGTTCTGCAAATGACCCCGCGCTGCCAAACTCCACTGCCGCATGTGTCTTTTCCGAGGTTTTATGGCTCAGTGCATGCGGTCCCGTTAGCTCAGGCCGTTCCATTGCTCATGCTGTGTAACATGTAATGATATGGTGTTAACGCTGTTGTGGCTCCATGCAGCTAAAAAACAGAAAATGGAGTCCTGGGGAGCAATTTGTTCCTCTGGCTGCTTTGACTGGAGCACAGAGGGTTACAGTGTGGAGCCGTTCAGCGGGTTTAAACTGAAGGACACGTTTTAGCAGTCAGACTCTTGGCGTCATTAAAAGTTGTGCACCACAGCCAGGGGGTTTTGTGCAAAGCTGCACGCAAACTGCAAACGGCTTGGAATGTGTCGACTTTTACAATGTAGGTTAGCTATGTGAGTCCACGGTCAACATTAAAAGACATTGTGCTGAAGTGAAGTCTGCCTTTCTTTAAAAAAAAAAAAGTTTTCATCTTTGCTAGGCAGTTGGCTAATTCCTGATGCGTATTGATACAAACTGTAAATCTGGCCTTCCTGCAGAGTGACGCAAGTGTGACAGAGAAGTTTGGCTGGAGTTGTGGCTGAGCGGAGTCAAACAGCAAATACAGTAGGTGATTTATTACTGTAACGTATTTTAGCCAGACACTCTCACTATGATTAGCATGTGGACTTAATGGTGTGAGAGGTTCAGCATGAATGTGAGATTTTTTTTTTAAATTCTGTAGAAAGTATACTTTCTAATTCTGTAGAAAGTATAATATGAATGAAATATTAAAAATAAGTGATTTTTTTTATGTAGTACTGAAATGAAGACATTGGCAAACAGATATTTACATATATTTATTTATACATTTATTTATATATTGATAGATATAGATTTACATATATTGTACATTTTCAATCTATCGTCAGTCAGTCTGTCTATCTATCTATTGTTGGTTCATACGTTCTATCAGTCCGTCTGTCTGTCTATCTATCTATCGTTCTGTCTGTCTGTCTGTCTGTCTTTCAATTGTTCTATCGCTCTGTCATCTGTCTGTCTCTCTCTGTCTGTCTGTCTGTCTGTCGTTCTATCTATTGTTCTGTCGGTCTGTCTGTCTGTCTGTCGTTCTATCTATCGTTCTGTCGGTCAGTCTGTCTGTCTGTCATTCTATCTATCGTTCTGTCGGTCTGTCTGTCTGTCTGTCGTTCTATCTATCGTTCTGTCGGTCAGTCTGTCTGTCTGTCATTCTATCTATCGTTCTGTCGGTCTGTCTGTCTGTCTGTCGTTCTATCTATCGTTCTGTCAGTCTGTCTGTCTGTCTGTCGTTCTATCTATCGTTCTGTCTGTCGTTCAATTGTTCTATCGCTCTGTCATCTATCTATCTATCTATCTATTGTTGGTTCATACGTTCTATCAGTCCGTCTGTCTGTCGTTCAATTGTTCTATTGCTCTGTCATCTATCTATCTATCTGTCTGTCTGTCTGTCGTTCATTCCATCCATTCAACCATTATTCATTAGTTCGTTCGTTCGTTCAGTCTGTCTGTCTTTCTATTCATCCATCCATCCATCTATCATTCTATGTATTGTTCCATCGTTCGTTCCATCCATCCATCCATCCATCTATCGCTCTATCGTTCTGTCTGTCGCTCTATTGTTCTATCTTTTGTTCTTTATCTCGATTTAGCTCTGACCTCAAACCTTCTGGCAGTATAAAGGTTTGTCTGGCCAATGCTTTTGTCTTTCTTTTCCTGGAAACCTAAAAGTCCTTCTCCAGGGTCTTTTACCCAACACCCCACCGCCGAACCTCTGGGACTGGATCTGAGTCGGGTCAGAGGTCAAGGTCTCAGGGGAGACCAAGCATTTCCTGTCCAGCTCTCTTGTTTTTGTCTTTAGGCCGGGATATTTGTGTGGACAGAATCCCTGGTGTGCGGAGCAGCAGACAGAGCGGACCGTAGCTGACAGAGATAAGTTTTCACAGCCGCACAGGGATGTCCACCGCCAGTCAGGCCCAGTGACCTAGAACAGACACTGAAAAGTCATTATCGCACCGTATGACCGCATCCATATCACTCTTATGGGCTTTCATTTGTTGCTGTCATCTTTAAGCAAATATTTAGGCTGTTTTTTAACAGAGCAGAAAGTGATTGTTGTGATAAGTGACTAATGCCAGTGTCATTGATCATTATGTTACTCAATGTCATGCTGAGATCTTAAAGATTGATATAAAATTCTTCATTACTTATCAACTGAACTAATTGAACTGCATTGTAAGTCACTTTGGATAAAAGTGTCTGCCAAATGCATAAATGTTTATCAGTTAAGTCTGAATGCAACGCCTAAATTGCAGCTTTATTAATTTTGATTTCATGTTCATGAAATTCAACATAAAATCAAAAAAACGGCCTGACTTACTTTATTAATGCATGTTGCTTGTGGATTATACAGTATACAGTCTGTTACAGTATACAGTATCTTTTTAAAATGCAATTTTCATTATTTTAGCCAATGAAATGATACAACAATGAAAATTAAATATGTCCGTCTAAAAAAATGCCCAATTCCTTTTTTTAATGCATGTTCCTTACGTATTTTCTTGTTGAATATCCTGCGTTATTCTCTACAAAACAATTTGTTAAATTTTTCATGTTCACTTTTTTATTAATGGGAATTTAAGATCTTAAAGATTTATCATTACCTATCAATTCTGGTAATGTCTGAATGCAACTTCTCTCAGTTACAGCTTTATCAGTGTTGATTTTATGTTTATTATCCAACATTAGATCCTAAACCAATGATTGACTGTTTTACTGCACGTTCCTTACATATTTTCTTGCTTTATTCTCTAAAATATGCCAGATTAAGGCAGTAAAACAGGTTTTGTGTTCACTTTCTTTGTGATATGCGTATTATCAGTACTAACACTAACATTAACTAAACTGAGATCTTTCCAAAATATTGGCAATGCAAACATTTAATTATTGTGATTTGGAATATATACAGATGCATATTGCTTTCCTTACTAAAATGTATTTCTTTTTAATGATAAACAATTCTGATAGCAAATAATATGACAACAAATCTATCATATCTGTCTGTCTAAAAATGAGCCACTTCCTTAATGCATGTTCTTTACATACATACTTGTTGAATATCCTGCTTTACTGTCTGCAATATGTTAGTTTATGGCAGTAAAACAAGTTTGTGATGTGCATATTATAACTAGTAACAGTAACATTAAATAAATGGAGATCTTACCAAAATATTGTTGTCAATGCAAATATTAAATTATTATGATCTAGAATATATTCAGATGCATCTTTGTGAGAGCAATCTATATGTATATATTGCTTTCCTTGCTAAAATGCTTTTTAAATTTTTTTCAAATGATAAGCCATTCTGATAACAAATCTGTTTAAAAATGACCCAATTCACTTTCTTAATGCATGTTCCTTGCATATTTTCTTGTTGAATATCCTGCTTTATTCCCTAAAATACGTCAGATTATGGCAGTAATACAGTCTGTGATAAGCATATTAGTAGTATTAACACTAACAATAACTAAACTGAGATCTTTCCTAAATGGTCTGCATGCAGATGTTTAATTATTAGGATTTGGACTATATTAACGATGCATCTGTATGAAAGTGGTCTACATGTATATATCGCTTTCCTTTCTCTGTTTTCCCTTCTGAAGTGTTTTGGCAGCTCAGCAGTGTTTTTCTCGCAGTAATTCCTCTCACAGTATCGCTGCTCTGGCACCATTAGGATTGCATTCACTGCGCCACCTGCAGGACACCAAAAACAGCATCAGCAAACAAAATCAATTAAACGAGCACAACGAGAGAGACAGAAAGTGACAAAAGAGGTCATAGTGCACTAAAAATCTAGCCTCATTTAAAAGTGAGCGTAATTTGTGCTGAATCTAGCCAGAGCTGACATGCGGAGCGACTGCTGAGAGCCTGGAATGGTTGGAGGCTATTATTCATTTTTCATCGCAAAGACAAGACTTTTCACTTTTACGGTCTGTGCAGACAGACATTTCGTAGCATACAGATGCACAAATAAAGAGCGTATTTGCAGCTTTTTACCCTCTTATGTTCTTCCTCATCAACAATTGAACGCAGGGCTTAAGAAATGGCTCATTTAAATGAAGCGATGGACAACAGGAGTGTGTGTGTGTGTGTGTGTGTGTGTGTGTGTCTGTGTGTTTGTTTGGAGTAACTCGTGAACGCGCGGTATATGAATGAATCATTGTGAAAAAAGCAAGCAGTAATCTAGCTCTGGGCTGCATCGGTCCTGTGTGATTTCCAGCTCACCCACAGTCTCTACATTATTAAAAGCGCATTAGCAGCGTAATGGCTGAGAGATGCGTCTCAAGTCCTGCTTTCAGCTGCCGCAGCCGAGGGAGGTCACGTGACCCTGACAGATTTCCAAAAACCATCCTGAATGGAAGACTAGTATAATGCTTACTGCATACTATGCTGCATACCGCTTACTGTTTTATCAACAGAAACTGTGAAAATGTGTCTTGGGCCTATGCATTTTTTTTTTCGAACAGCAAATATTAAAATTTTTATAGTTCTAAACATATAAATTATTTTATTTTGGGTTTGTTTATTTTGGGTTATTTTTAGATCTATTTATGGTTATTTTTTATCAAATGTCGTGTTGTAAAACTGGCAATAAAAATATACCCAAAATTGATGATAATAATAATAATACAATATTTTGTAGAAAAAAAAATGGCAATAAAAAGATACTTTAAAGTCTTGTGATTTATTTAATAAGTTACGGGACTCTATTTCTGCATTTTTATTCTAATGTAAAATTTAAAAAACAATAATACTACTAATAATAATTATTATATTAGATGTTTTAAATATTAAATAATAATAAAAACTGTCAATAAAAATATACTTTAGAGTCCTTTAAATTACATTTAATCAGAAGAAGAAGAAATAAGTAAATGATATATGATATAATATATAATATTATATATAGTTTTTTTTTTTCATTTTTAATTTTATCTGTATTTATGGATATTTTTAATCCAATGTAGAATTAAAAAAAATAATTTTGCCATTAGAAAGATCGTTTACAGTCCCATGCAGTGCATACTACTTGCCAGATACTCCATTCATAGAGAAAATTCACACACTGTGCACAGCATGCAGAAATAGCAGTGGAGGGGTAGTATGCTGTTCTGAACACAACTGGAGAGATGGAGAAATAGTTAGCGAGAACGCGGGAGGAGTGAGTCTTTGCTGCTAGCGGGACTGCCGGCTGGAGCTCGTTCATGCAATATTAAAGCGCTGCTGCATCATGCACCTTATTATGAGGATTGCCTCATCTGTCACTTAGTCCTCTGAGAGCTGCGCCTCTCTGTCACGACTAGTTCTCCGCCATTCACCTCTTTCACTTAGAAAATGGAGAGCTCGGTTATTAATGGCAGATTATTGTATGTCCTCGCTACAATGGCGTCTGAATAAAGAGAAATCTCATTAACACGGCCCGTTAGTGTCAGTCCCTTGAGAAATCCTCTCTAGCGAGCATCGCTTTTGTAGCGGGGAGGATAAATATTTGTTAAGATGCTGTTAAATCCAATTTTTGGTGCTGTTTTGTGTTTGCAAATATCTTTCTGTTGCTTTAAAATGGAGGGCAAGTACAGTGAAAGTTCAGTTATCTGTAAATAAAGGCAGATTTGAGTGAGTGACGGCGCTGGCCACAGTGAGCAGGAAAGCCTTTGAAATACCTTTGGAAAATTTCTGCTCTGCCCATTCTCCTGTTTTATGAATAGTTTAATGATTTTAACAGCGGTAGATGAGGGTGGATCTACGTCAGACTCTGTTATTAATATAGCAGCTAAATGCCACACTGCCGTTTCGGTGAAATAAACCCCAGACCAGAAAGACTGGCAGGTTTTTGGAAAGCCTCAAGACTTTGCCTGTGCCATGTTGACTTTTCAAAGTGTTTCTCTGGGGAAGTTGTCTGAAAATGTGTTTTGTCCTAGTGGAAGCTATTGCCTGCTGAAGGTGTTTTGTTGTGACTGCAGATACACCTGTCCTGAAGCTTGATCTTAACTAAAATGACTTGCCTATTCAACTTTATGGATGTTTGTATTATTTTCCAATTTAATAATGGTCATAACTGAAGGAAAACAACAGATGTGGATCTAATGTTTGTTGTTGTTGTTGTTGTTGTTAAATAACTTTTACTGAAACACTTTTTAAAGGAAAAGTTCATCCAAATATGAAAATTTGCTGAAAATACTCACCCTCAGGCCATCCAAGATGTAGATGAGTTTTTCTTCATTGTAACAGATTTGGAGAAATGTAGCATTACATCACTTGCTCACCAATGGATCACCTGCAGTGAATGGGTGCTATCAGAATGAGAGTCCAAACAGCTGATAAAAACATCACAATAATCCACACCACTCCAGTCCATCAGTTAATGTCTTGAGAAGACAAAAGAAGCTGTGTGTTTGTAAGAAATCGACCATTAAGATGTTTTTAATTTCAAACTTCAAATCTTTCAATGAAGAAACAAACTCATCTACATCTTGTATGACCTAAGGGGGAGTACATTTTCAGCAAATTTTCAAGTTTGGGTGAACTATTCCTTTAAGCTACACTTCATACCTACTGTGAAATCTGATTCATTTTAGATAAGCAGTTTGTTCAAATTATTTGTTTAATGAACAAATAAAAAAACTGATTTGCTTTTTGCTTATAATATAAAATTGCTGTTTCATAATGTCACTCTAACTGACATTTTGAATGTGTTTGTTGCACACATAATTGTTTGTGTATTGCTTCAACATATAACCTTGTAGTGTTATTGCCAAACCAATCTAAAAGAACAAATGGTTTGTGAATCATCCTTATGTATGAATAGAAACAGCCTTGTGTTTTAGGCCTCTTAAGAGCCCGAAAAGCCTTTTTGACTAGCAAGTGATCAAACTAATGAATGAATGCATGATGGCAATGTCATGAATGACAGTCATTGGTTTCCTAAAGCCGCAGTTGAGGACACGGCTTGACCCTCGGCCAGAGAGCCTTTACGTAACATTATGTAACCCGGCCGAGATTCCTCTGATTGACACTGAGTTAACAACAGAACCATTTCCAGCCTGTCAAAATATCATGCTGCTGGGTGAAAGACAGAAAGAAACTTTCAGAAAAGTACAGTGCTGGTATCATGATAGCCATATTCATGTACCATGGTATTTACTTCAGATGTGCAAAGAAAAACTTATTTTAAGACGTCAAATATTTTCCATTCGAGAAGAACAAGTCATCTTTTAGTTTTAGTTTTTTACTAATCACTTATTTACATTAGGGGTTTTTGTCACATCTTATGTTGTTAAATTCATGTTTATTGCATTATTTTAGTGTCAATGTGTTGTTGTTTTGTATTTGTGTGTTTTATAAATGTGTTTATGCTAAAAAGAACATCATTTTGTGTATTTGGTGTAATGAAATGTGTTTATGCGGTTTAAGGTTCAAAAAACACATATTATTTTCCACATACTGTACATTATTGTTTCTCCTCTATGCCCCGCCTTTCTGAAACACGTCGATTTTTACAAAGCTCATCGTTCTGAAAAGCGAGGTGTGCTCTGATTGGCCAGCTATCCAGAGCGTTGTGATTGGCCGAATACCTCAAGCGTGTGACGGAAATGTTACGCCCCTCACCATACTGTGATGCCCTGTCCGGCCGGAGCGACGAGACAAAAACATTCAAACCCATTATAAACGAGGCATTCGTTGCATCCAGTGGGGACATAATAACTGAATATAATGACTTATACTGTCTTTTTACACATTGCGTTGCATCGCGCCGCGTAAACATAAAACTCTGTCTGCATTTGTGATCAGAGAAATGACAAACAACAACCGCTACTCTACACTGCTCAAAACTCACGTTTGAATCGTCAGTGGCAAATTCTTTAAATATGTGAGTGAGAACAGCCGGCATTGTAGTCTACTCTCCCAGGATCAGGAAACAGTCCTCCATAAAATGCGCTGCACACAAATGAATATTTGGGTTGAAGTGTTCTAGAACAGTGTTGTAAATACAACTTAACCACTGATTTCTAGTCGTGTCCTCTTTTGGAAGACCAAACAAAGTAGTTTCGCTTTCACAACGAGAAACACAGAGCAGAGGCGGCGGGCTTGAGAGATCTTCTTTATGCACCAAGAGCTTGTAACACTCCAAAGAGAAAGGAAAAATTTAAATCGAATCATATGACTTTATTGTTGTTGTTTTTTGATGGTTGTCTGTGATATAAAGGTACAAAACAGATTATAGTACTTCAGTAGTTCAATATATTTTTATAATATATTATAATATCATTATGATATTTAATCTATTAAATCGAAATTATTAATATTATTATTATTATGGAACTCTAAAATATATTTTTATTTAATTCTATTTTTTATTTGGTTATATTTCATTAAAAATATCCATAAATATCCATAAATAGATCAAATAAATAAATATATAAAATATGTAAAAAGATTTTGTGTAAAATCACTGTAAAGTTCAATTCGCTTAGTACAGTTTAGTATATTTTTATAATATATTTAATATCATTATAAAATTATTTATTATAATAACATTAAATATAAATAACAGTAATAATAATAGCATTAATAATAATCATTGTTAATGTTATTACTGTTGTTGTTGTTGTACATTGGACTTATTGTATTTTTTATATATATATAAAAAATATCCATTGATAGATCTAAAATAACAAAAAATAAATAAATTAAAATATTAAATATTACATCAACATGGATTACAAAAATATCAATTTATATACGTTTATAATTATTTAAAATAAAAGTTTTTTTTAGATGCAAATTTTGTTAGATGTAAAGTTTAATCCATAAAACCTAAAATGTCAGTACCATATTTTTCATGGTAAAGTTTTGGCAAGCATTTTTTTTTGCCATAAATCTCATGTATTTTTATAGTGCAGATTACATATGTATCAAATGTGAACTATTGCTTTTGTCTTTTGACTGTTTCCCTCAACTTGGGAGAATATATTTAAAGTTATTAAGATATTCTCCAGCTGTAAAATCTCCTGTAGTCCTGTTGTCCGTGTTTCCATGCGGTGCCAGGTCACATCGTGTACCAGGGAGTTGACGGGTCTGAGAGTAGCCGATGTGGAAGCAAGTACCTTGATTTACAGCCTGTCCCGCTGTATACAATAAACCCAGCCAGAATGCCATTTGTTTGGCTTCCTCTCCCTTCAAACCAAAGGAAAATATTCTGCATTTTATTTATAAAAGTCCAGTTTCCCAGGCTCAAGTCCTAAGGCTATTTCGGTGGGGTTGAAAGGGCGTCCCGTGCTCCCCGGCATCTCGTCCTCTGGTGTTTCTCAGACAGGGTGCTATTCTGTTGCGTCCAACACGTTTTTACGTGCGACTCTCGAGCCAACGAGGCCTGTTTTTCGCCACCTGCGGGAACCTCCTACTGTCTGTTAATTAGAGTGTGTAAAGTTTACAACCTTTGAGAAGCTGTTAAGTGGTGAAGAGCGGCGAGTAAAGGCAGCCTGACTGTGAAATTGAATTATGAGCGTGTGTCACTGAACAAAATGGAAAGTGTGAGAGAGAGAGAGAGAGAGAGAGAGAGAGAGAGAGAGAGAGAGGAATCCCTGGAGCCCTGATACTTTCTCTTTCTCTCTCTCTCTCTCTCTCTCTCTCTCTCTCTTTGTGCTGTATTTTTAGTGAGCGAGGTAGTTCACGTAGCCTCACTAGATGCTGAATAGTGCATGGTGAATGGAAAATGTGTTGCACCGTCTTATGTGTGTGACTTTAACATCCCGTCTGTCTGTCCACAGATGCTCCCACAGCAAGAATGGGACCACAAAAGAGGCGCCCGAGGATCTCAGGTCAGTGTCTGGATGATTAAAAAAGAGCTGATGAATTTCTGAGAGTGAATCTGAAAGAACCTTTCTGGGTCATGTTTCACCCTAAAATCAAAAATGATTTTTACTAAATGAAAATGAAGCCTGATTTAGATTTATGAAGGTCTTTGCATTGTGACATTTTTTTCAAAACAATTAATCATATTTCTCCCAAAAATGTGTTATTAAAGGAAAATTAAGGCTATTTTAGAGTCATTAAGGTTTTACTTGCTTTGACATGATTTAAACAACAACAAAAAATAACTTTATGCGTAATCCTCCCAAAATTCGCAAAATAATTTTTTTGGAATGATTTTACTTAAAGAAATTAAAGCCCGTTTTAGAGTTATTAAGGATGTATTTGACATTATTTTCTAAACAATTAAGCATATTTCTCCCAAAATTCACAAAACAAAAACAAAAAAGTGTATTTTTATTTAATGAAAATGAGGCCAATTTTAGTCATTATGGTTTTATTTGCCTTATGACATTATTTTCAAAACAATTAAGCATGATTCTTCCACAATTTGCAGAAAAAAAAAATTAAAAAATTAATTTTAATTAAAGAAAAAAATAAGAATAATAATTTAAAATCAATAATTAATTATTTAATAATTAAATAATTAATTATTTTAGAGTCATCAAGGTGCCTTGTGACATTATTTTACAAACAATTACGCACATTACTTCCAAAATTCACAGAAAGCCTCTTACTATCATGTAAAAAATAAATAAATAGTGTATTCATCATGGTAATATTTGTCAAACTGCTTTTTAGTTATGCTTATTGAAGTTTAATAATAATAATAATAATAATAACTGTATATTGTAGTTAAAAAAAGAATAACTGGAATCTAATGAAGAATCATTAAACATAATGCACTAAAAGATTGGTGGTGAAATAATTTTCACTCAAAAATTGCAGTATATTTCACAAATAATTACAAGGAAATGGTAAGTAACGCATTGAATTAATTGTGAACTTTTGAAGTAGAAAAACTCAAATAGCATTTTTTTAATACGCTCCAGTATTCTTTGTTTTTATTCAACTTCAAAAATAATTTACAGTGTAAGAATAAAAAATAAAAAAACATTCAGACGCAAGGAGATTTTCAGCATTTCATTAATGAAAATGTGTCTCTCTCTCTCTCTCTCTCTCTCTCTCTCTCTCTCTCTTTGTGCTGTATTTTTAGTGAGCGAGGTAGTTCACGTAGCCTCACTAGATGCTGAATAGTGCATGGTGAATGGAAAATGTGTTGCACCGTCTTATGTGTGTGACTTTAACATCCCGTCTGTCTGTCCACAGATGCTCCCACAGCAAGAATGGGACCACAAAAGAGGCACCCGAGGATCTCAGGTCAGTGTCTGGATGATTGAAAAAGAGCTGATGAATGTCTGAGAGTGAATCTGAAAGAACATATCTGGGTCATATCTCTCTCTATATATATATAATAATTATTATTATTATTATTATTATTAAAAGAAAATGAAGCCTGTTTTAGGTTTATTAAAGATTTATTTGCCTTGTGACATTTTCAAAACAATTGAGCATATTTCTCCCAAAATTTGCAGAAGGAAAAAATAGAAAATGTTATTTTACTTAAAGAAAATTAAGCCTATTTTAGAGCTATTAAGGTGCCTTGTGACATTATTTTACAAACAATTACGCATATTACTACCAAAATAAAAACTAAAAAACTTGCTATAATGTAATAATAAATAAATAGTTTATTCATCATGGTAATATTTATCAAACTGCCTTTTAGTTCAGCTTATTCAAGTTTATTAATAATAATAATTGTTAATGAAGAATCATTGGAAATACTACACACAAAAAAATTGGTGGTGAAATCATTTTCACTCTAGTATATTTGCTAGTATAGCATTGCATTAATGAAAATTTGCAGTTAATTTTTGCTTAATTGTCAAAAAAAAAAAGATCTCACAATTGTCTTAATTGTCCAGAAGTGTTCTTTATGCAAAATATAATTTCTAATCTATTCTTTTGATTTTTTTGGGTGAAAGTGGGGCCTGTGGGTTGTTTGTTTTGTTGCTAGATCTCTGATTATTCATTATGACTACAATGTAAATGAGTCTGAGAGTTGGTGACCTGTGTGTGACCCTGTGCTTGTAACCGGGATATGAGGTCTATTAAACATCCTAGTGACATCACACCTGCTCTGCTGCTCCTTTGAACTTCAAAAAAAATGTATATGCTTGTGTAATTTAAGGATGTGCATCAGAAACATTCTTTCATGCAAAAATATGTTTTCCCAAATGATGTCACTTTCTGGAGGATGATGTTAGTAAAGAACTGCCAGGATAAAATGTCTGTCTGTTGTAAAGTATTATGAATCTGTGTTTGGCATGTTGTGAATGGTTTTTTTTGGGGTTTTTTTTTTAAATCCTATCTATGACTTTAGTGACTTTGCTGTTCTTTAATAAAAAATAAAAATAAAATAATGCAAATTTTAAAAAAGAACTACCAAGATGAAAAGCGGTATTGGAAATATGAAAAACCTATGAATTGATTATTAGCCAAAATAATTTTTTTAGGAAACATGTTTTACAATATAGATTTCTAATATATCTATGGTAAAGTACTATAAATCTGTATTTGGTCTCTTGTGAAATGTATTTATTTATTTATTTTATTTTATTAAGATCCTATCTTTGGAGTTAATGACTTGTGTGTACTTTTTAATGTAATATTGTTGCTATGTTCTATAATAAAAAATAATATTAATAATAATAGTAATAATGTATAGATATTGGATACATACAATGTGCCAATATTGATATTGGAAACAAGAAAAATGAATTGATTATCAGTTAAAAGAATATTTTAAGAAAATGTAGTAATAATAATAATAATAATAATAATGTTCCCGAATTAAAAATTATATTGGAAACAAGAAAAAATGTATGCACTGATTCAGTTAAAAATATATTTTTAAGAAAACATGTTTCATAATATAGATTTTATGGTAGCAGTAAGATTCCATTTGTTAATGTTAGTTAACTATGTTATTTAACATGATGAACTAATAATGAAAAAATAATTCTAAAGCACTCTTAGTTAGTTATTTTCAAAATTTGCTACTGCATTATTAAAATTAAAAGTTGTTTCTGTTAACATTATTTAATAGATCTGAGTTAACAATGAACTAACTAATGTATTGTCATTGTTAGTTAATCTTAGTTGTCAACTATTGGGATCTTATCATAAAATTATTTTTAAAAAATTATCAATTTTATAATATATATAATGGATAATTTATTACTCAGTAGAATATGATGGCATGACATGGCCCAGAATGACAGAAGGAATGATTATTTTGTGTGTGAGTCTACTATTTTTATATTCTGGAACTCCCCAGCGTGTGTGTGAGAGAGAGAGAGAGAGAGTGTGCGTGTGTGTGAGAGAGAGAGAGAGAGAGTGTGTGTGTGTGTGAGAGAGAGAGAGAGAGTGTGTGTGTGAGAGAGAGAGAGAGTGTGTGTGTGTGTGTGTGTGAGTGTGTGTGTGTGTGTGTGAGAGAGAGAGAGAGGGTGTGAGTGTGTGTGTGAGAGAGAGAGAGAGAGTGAGTGTGTGAGTGTGTGTGTGTGTGTGTGTGTGCGCGCACATATGCTAATGTGTTTGCACTTTTATCTAGTTCTCTTCACGGCTGGGTGAGAGCAGGGAGTAGTGTGACGTCTGTACTGACGTATTTCTGTTCTCCAAGCCTGTGCGTTTGTCCCTCGGTGCTTCATTCATTCCCAGCAGTTTAACCTCCACCTATTTCTGCCTTTGCCTGCGACAGAGAGGAAACTCTCGAGTCCTTTTCTTTCCATCTTTTGTCTTTTCCTCTGCGCCGTGGCATCGCGGGCCATCAGAAGGATGGCACTTCCATCCGTAGTGTTAGCGGCCATCCATCGTTTCCATGAGGGGATTTGAGTGAAAAGCCACTGAGGTAAAACTAGACTGCCCGAGAACAGTTAAGACTATTAGGTGCTGACAGAGACATACGTTAAAGCGTAATACACGTCAGGCCTTACATGAGGCTGAACATGACCTTAGAAATCAGCTGTCAATCAGCGTGTCTCACAATAGAGCTGTCAGAGCATGCTGGGCCAGTGAGGGCGCTTCCCATAATGCACTGAGCCTTGGGAGAAGTGCGAGACCGTGAACTGATAGCGCAAACAATGCACTGGAGGAAAGAACGCTTGTGTGTGTGGAATCTACATTCTTAGTGAGCATCTTGTATGTGTGTTTATGTATGCAAATACTAATGCAAACGCAGTGTTTGGTCCTGTTGTACATGCAGCAGTAACAATAGGTGAAGAGACCCAGCTTTAAACGAAGGTTCAGCTAATGCACTGCTCCATCTGTGCATTCTCCAGTGACAGTGAGTCAGGGTTATTATAGTTAACTAAAACTAAAACCATTAAAAAAATCTTATTTGAAATAAACTTGATCTTCAATAAAATAAACGTTAACTGATATAAAATAAAATATATATTTTTTTTTTTAATTATTTCAGCTAGTTGTCAAGGGAGCATTTCTTATTTTAATTTAGTTTGTTTTAACTTGGTGTACTAAAATAATTAAAACTAAAACTAAAATTAATAAAGATTTTGTCCTCAAAAAATTTTTGTGAGCAACATATATATTGGAATTATTTCATAATGTTAATAAAACAATTTAGATATTTAGATAAATAATATTCTATTATTTTCTTGTATACAGTAGACTTCTGAAAGCATGAATTTGACTTTACCTTTAACTAACATGCTCAACAAGATTCAAGTTGATCATAAAGTGAAAACTAACTGTATGAAAACATCTACTAATATAAATAAAATAATATTAATAATAAAATTATATTCACGTATATGAATGTGTGTCTATATACACACACACAAACACACATTCAGAATACAATCTTATTTTTTATATTATAATAATTTATATTATGGTATATATCAACACATACATTCAATTATTATATTCTAATCTATGTAATTAATATTTTATTTATATTGTTTTATAGGGCTCCTGAAAACATGAAATTGACTAACTTTAACTAACAACCTTAATACGCTTTTCTTTAAACTGTTTTCCGCTGTCACAGTAAAAGTAAGACTTTAAAGTGAAAACTGACTATACAGTAGAAGTAGACGGTTTACGCTAATGTGGTCTATAGTAGGGCTGCACGATAAATCGCATACGATATTTAATGCGCATCTTGTCAGTAAAGCCGGTTCTGTAATCAGCGGTAAATCTCCATCACCTGCGCGCTTTCACATTGAGCAGCATTAACTACACAGAGCCGTTGTTCACTGACGAGCTGCGCGAAACCTCGTTCATATTCGCGCGATTTTTTTGCGCAGCTCGTCAGTGAACAACGGCTCTGTGTAGTTAATGGTGCTAGCCCTAGTCTATAGCATCTCATGTGGCAATTATGTAAATGCAGTATGTGGTTTACCAATGTTTTGGTACACAGTGATCAAGCTTGCATAACTAGAAGTGTCTGGATTTCAGGCAAATGAATAGTGGGAGGCATGTGTGTGTGTGTATGCGCGTTTTTGTGACAAATGAGGACATACATTTGTATAATGACAAAGGTATAACAGGTATTACAAGGAGAAGGTGACTTTTCAGGACATTACCCCATGTCCCCACTTTTCAAAACACTTATAAATCACACAGAATGGAGTGTATTGAAAATCTGAAATAGCACAAAGTCTCCTGTGAGGGGTAGGTTTATGGGTAGGGTTGGTGTAGGGCAATAGAATATACGGTCTGTACAGTATAAAAACCATTACGCCTATGGAGAGTCCCCATAAACCATAAAAACAAACCTGTGTGTGTGTGTGTGTGTGTGTGTGTGTGTGTGTGGTGTCTAAGCCTTCTTATCAGAAGGATATCCTCCCGCTGAAGATCGATGCTGCACTTTCTGCTTCACAGCCATATTCAGACACATGTGATGCTCAGAAGTGTGTGTGTGTTTGAGAGCTTACAGAGCTTGCTCTCTTTTCTAATTACCCAGTTGTTTTATCATTAGTCAATTAAGGGACTTGGTTTTCTCTTGTCTCTGTATCGTATTTGCTGCATGAAACACTGATTAGCACTTCAAAGTTCTGCTTCACCCACAAGCTTTCAAAGTACAGCCAATCGTGTGCTTGATTTCTGCCTGCTTTCCTCTCATTGATCTGTGGAAAGCAGCCATCTCCAGGATCCAGTGCCTGATAAAGGTGTGGAGTAGTGCAAACACGGCTGACGGTTGAACCTGTGACTCTTGACGTAAAGAGAGAGTGAGTGTGTGAACCTCAGGAGACCCGTCTCTTCCCCGTACCCTTCCCAGGGTGCACTGCTTCTCCCATGTGGCTGTATTGTTGGTGTTTGTGTTCAGTTGCCTTCACTCTCATTAGCAGCCGCCACGTTACGTCACTGCTCTTTTACATAAACTTTTCTAACAAAAGAACATGTTCACATTATATTTTTCCCAAATAAAAAAAAGAAATATAATATAATGCAATACAGTAATATGACTTTTGTGGTTTAAATGTATTATATGTAAACATTTAAATTTTAATTAAATAAAAATGTGTGAATTAGCAAAATTAGCTATTTTTTTATTCAATTCCTATTACTGTACAATAAATAATTACTGCAGTTATTTTAATTAAAATCAGCATAAATTTAAAAGAGTGCAAAAGTGGTACTTTAAATTATACATTTTATTATTTTTGTGCATTATAGTAATACATACATATAATTAATAGCAATATATAAAATTAATCATATCGAATATAAATATATTCATATTTTGAGGTGAAAAGAAATATGAAATTATATATTTGCATGGAAATGTATTATAATATATTATTATAATATAATATAATTATATTATATTATATTATAAAATTCCTATAAAATGGTACATATATATATAATTTTTTTTCATTTGGGGTGAAAATACATAAGATATTATATTTTAATATATTGCAGTATGTTATATATTTAAACCACAAAATGCTATTAAAATTATTGTAAAGATGGTACCATAATGTAGAAATACTATAATATAAATTTTTTTGCATTATTATTATTATTATTGTCTTATATTGGGAAAAATATGATTGATACAGGGTTCGGACAGGTTTTGTGGCTTTTTAGTGACTTCTTAGTGACACATTGCGTCACTGCTCATTTGCATAAACTTTTTCTCGGCTTTATCACATCCAGTGCTGGACCTGTTCATCATCATATAGTCACTGTCAGTCATGTTCCTGGAAATGCCTAAATCTCATTGAAACTATATGACGGTTACTTTGGTGCTGCAAATGCAGCTTGAACGTCCCTTCAGAGAAACTATCAAGTGTCTCTGTGTCATAAAAAAGTGTGAAGGAGTGGAAAGGCATTTTTGTTGACCAATTTACCCCAAACAACTATTTATTGTGTGGGCCCTGAGGTAATGCTCTTTGCCCGGCTGTCACTTAGCAACAGGCTATTTTCAATATAAATGCTTCCTGTGGTGTGTGGAGCACCTACAGTTTCTGACAGCAGCGGCGCAGCTGAGACACACACACACACACACTTCGGACAGGTTTTGTGGCTTTTTAGTGACTTCTTAGTGACACATTGCGTCACTGCTCATTTGCATAAACTTTTTCTCGGTTTTATCACATCCAGTGCTGGACCTGTTCATCATCATATAGTCACTGTCAGTCATGTTCCTGGAAATGCCTAAATCTCATTGAAACTATATGACGGTTACTTTGGTGCTGCAAATGCAGCTTGAACGTCCCTTCAGAGAAACTATCAAGTGTCTCTGTGTCATAAAAAAGTGTGAAGGAGTGGAAAGGCATTTTTGTTGACCAATTTACCCCAAACAACTATTTATTGTGTGGGCCCTGAGGTAATGCTCTTTGCCCGGCTGTCACTTAGCAACAGGCTATTTTCAATATAAATGCTTCCTGTGGTGTGTGGAGCAGTATCTACAGTATCTGACAGCAGCGGCGCAGCTGAGACACACACACACACACACACACACACACACACACACACACACACATACACATACATACACACTCACTGTCCCCTAAAGACAGTACAGCAGCCAGACGGACTGATCTGTGAGTTTGCCCAACACTGGCATCAGGAGGAAGAGGCGTGCCACCGCCGGGCCGCTCTGCCCACAGCATGGCCACCAGGTGGGAGATACACAGTACTCTTTTTATTGTTGCTAATATTTATCTGTATACTATATGTGAATAGTTTGGATGCACTGTACTGATATGTTTTTTTCTGGATCTTAAAAGCCTGTTGGGTTTTGTGTAGATCAGTGTTTCTCAACCCTGGTCCTGGGCGCGTCCCAGCACTGAACATTTTCTGTGTCTCCCTAATCAAACACAGCTGATTCAACTCATTAGCTCATTAAAAGAAACTCCAGGACCTGAAATGGGTGTCGGATAAGGGAGACATACAAAATGTGCAGTGTTGGGGGGCGCTCAGTACCAGGGTTGAGAAACACTGGTGTAGATGCTTGAAATATGTTGCAAATATGCATTGTGCCTACACGTTTCTTTACAAAACTGAAAATTTTATATTTCATTTAATTTCATTTTTTAATTACATTTTTTACATTTGATTAATCATTTAATAGTAATTTTAACTGTTAGTAGTTGAACATAAAGTGAAAACTGATAGCATAATCCGGAAATTTGTGCATCGGATTATGTAACAAAACTAGAATCAGATATTTTATTTTGTTTTATTTCATTTTATATTTTTATTTTTCATTTTCATTTTAAAGTTTTAGTATTTTTGTTGTGTGTTTTTGTCTATAGTTTTTATTCGTTTTTTTGTTTTAGTTTTAAGTTATTTTAGTATTTCAACTTCAACTGTACTTTAGCTGAAATAATTTTTGATATATATTTTTTATTTAATTTAATTTTTTCAGTATTTTTTTACATTGTTTTAGTTTTAGTTAACGATAATAATCCTGCTCAGATGTCACTCACACAAAATCCATCAGAGATCCACAGTGGCTCTTGGTTTACCAAGGCAATAACTGGAAGGATTTCTCTGTCATACAGTATTTCCTGTGAATCACGCCGTGTGTTTTTGCGGAGAAGGAGATTTGTGGTACATCAGAGAAGCTCTGAATCACTAGTCCACTTACAGATTCATCCATGTCTCGATCACAAGTCTACTCTCCTCACACAACAGCCAGTGTGTGTTACGATGACAATAATGATGTTTTTAACTTTTGCACGGAGAAAAAATGGAACAAGACCAAGGATAATATTTAGATTTGAAGTTGGAAGCTCATTGGATTCAGATCATTAGCTTCAGTAACATTTGAGTCAGGAATAAAGATGTCTGCATCCAGCATCACCGCAGTCAGACGTCACTGAATTTGTGGGACGCCACAAAATCTGAAGTAATCCGCCTATAAAAAACACTTTTTTTTTTTTTAATGGCGCACAATATTGACATGGTTTGTAGTCTAGATAGAGGTTTAAAAACACTTGACGCTTGCTCAAGTGTCAAAGCGATGTGGCATAAACTAATTACCGACTCCTATCGCTACTTCAGTATTATGAAGTGAAGTAAGAAGCCTTTAAAACACTGCTCTTTCCACAAACAGCCATTAACATTCTTGTGTTGTGAGGACCTCAGGCAGTCCTGCTGTAATTTTTATGATGCCGTTGTGACACGCCGTGGCCGTTAAAAGCTCTGTCATGGGGCGCAAAACGACAGTGATACACAGTCAGAGCAGCATTGAAGTGTTACAAAAGTTTGTCACGCTCGTTTTGAGTCGCTTCGCATGCTGAAAAACTCATTCTCATGCAAAAACATGAATACATTCTGTAGGAGCCAAAATACTTCAGGCTTCATGCAAAGATAATTGGTTGAATTTTTTGTTAGGTCAGGTACAAGGGAGAAGGCTTCTTACATTAGCCTTCTTACATTAGCCTTATTTTTCGCAACTTGTTTATCGACTTGTTAATAGCAATTTGCTGTGGAATATGTGCCGGTCGGGTCTGTGTCTTCCCGGCCGGGTTCGGGTCCATCTTTCAAATAATTGACGGTCCGCGTCGGTTCCGGGTAGTACATTTTTGACATTTCTCGGTTCTGCACGGGCCCGGGTCCAACTTTCAAAATAATAGACGGGTCCGGGTCGACCTCTACCTGTGACTTCACCTGAGGGGGTGGTTGAAACAGGAAGTCTTTGACTCCAGCTCTAATCTATTTTGACTTTGCAATCCTTTACTTTGAGATTTTGTTTTTTCATGTAGTATTTTTATTTTTAATTGTAATAAATGTTACTTCAAGTTTGGAACAATCAACAATGTGGACACTGGAATTTGTTGGACTGTGAACGTCAAGCCTTTTATTTAATTATTTATTTTTGTCCAGCCACCAAAGTGGACAACTAGCCACTACACATTCCACCAGCCAAGACTGATATCAGTACTGGATTGGTTGAGCATTCAAATTGCACAAGGCCTGTTTTGTGTGTTTTTGTGCATTTGTCCTATATTGTGTATATGTTTATTTCTATTTATGTACACTACTGTTCAAAAGTTGAATGTAAGATTTTTTTCTTATTGTTATTGAAAGAAATTAGTAGTTTTATTTAGCAAGGATGCAATAAATTGTCCGAAAGTGACACTACAGACATTTATAATGTTACAAAATATTTGTATTTTTTTTTTTTTTCAAATCAGTGCTGTTTTTTGGGGGGGTTTTTTGAGAAAAAATAAATGTTATGGTTTCGAGGAAAATATGAATGATATCTTAGAAATCGTATTAGAATGATTTCTGAAGGATCATGTGACACTGAAGACTGGAGTAATGATGCTGAAAATTCAGCTTTGATCACAGGATTAAATTACATTTTAACATATATTAAAACAGTAAGCAGTTCTTTTAAATTGTAATATTTAATATTTTTACTGTATTTTTGATCAGATAAATGCAGCTCTGGTGAGCAAAAGAGATTTCTTTCAAAAACATTCTTACCCTAAACTTCTTACCCCAAACGACCCCAAACTTTTGAACAGTAGTGTGTATACAGTATATGTGTTTGTTGTGGCATTATTTGCATGACATTTAAGCATGTTACAAGCCAAAAATTCTCATTACTGTAATATTTTTACTGCACAATAAATAAATTGAGTACAAAAATGCTATAAAACACTTTGGAAACAAGCAGCACATTGGTGTCAGATTGTAGTTTTTGTGGGAATTACAGAAAGCACTCATTCATGCAGTATTCAGACGGGACGGTCCTGGTGTGGCATGCAAGTCATTGTAGAGTAAGGGAAGCATCTCAGCTGGTGTGGCATAAAGGGTTCTTCCTCTTTCACGCCTCACTGCACCTCGGCATCTGCGTAGCGGCTCCGCGTGTGCGTGTTTCTCTGATGAGCCGAGTGTAGAAACGTTCCTGCAAATGCAGTGAATCAAAGCCCTCGCTATTGCTTTCATGCACATTTGCATCCCATCGGGCGGCGTGTTTTGAATGCATATGCACGGAGAATAACATGACTCAGCATGTATGAGCCCTGCGATCAATCAGATGCTGTTAGAGGACTTTTCCCTCCCGGCTGTCCTGTACCACTGTTCACAATGGCCCTGATCAACCTGGACGGATCGATACAGTTTCCACCAGCAACCTCCGTTTTGTTCCCTGGATGTGTTGTTGATATCACTTATGCACACACACATACGCACACAGACACAATCACACTAATCCAAGGACATTAGCCATCGAGAGAGTCCATTTCTGGCAGGTAATGAGCAGATTTGGCTATCACAGGATGTCATAAAGGTTGCGCTGAAGAGCGAGATAATGTGTGTTTTTTAAGGCCGGGCTCTCTGGGATCTGTCAGCCTCTCTCCAAGCCAAAGTGCTTGAGCAACTTTCCCATAAACACCTCTCTTGTTTTAGCCGGCGATAAAACACACAAACACACACATGCTAAAGTTTAAAAGAGCCCAAGTTTGGTTTTACGGCCCATTGTTTGCACAGAACATCCTCTTGTTTGACAAGCTCATTGGTGACTCACGTCTCTTGATGTTGGATGCAGAAAACGCTGTTTTGATAACGGACTGAGACAGGAGGAGAGCAAGAGAGAAAAAATGTAATGAAAGGAAGAAGCTGAAAGACTCCCACGCAAGGAGCAATGTTGCCTCAGTCCACTTAACCTCGCTCTCTGTGCCTTCTATATTTAATCGCCCTTTTTCACTTCCCGGCAGTCCGTGTGTGACCCTAGTGGAAGACCTGAGTAACACAGAGAGCAGAGGAAGTTTTTCTCATTCTCTCCACAGCTGGAAAGACAGATTTCTGTCTCCAGACATTTCTCAAAATCTGTTAAGAATATGCACAGATCACATTTCACCCCACAATTAATGGATTTTTTTTTTTCACATTGCATTTTCATGACAATTTAAGCATATTTTTTGACTATACAAATATGACTATAAAGCTCTAATATAGGTAGGTAGGTAGGTGTGTGTGTGTGTGTGTGTGTGTGTGTGTGTGTGTGTGTGTGTGTAAACAAACTGATTACTCTATTATAGTCATATTTTTAAGCTTAAACATTATTGGGTAATATAAAATATAATTTTATTATAATTTTAAATACATTTATTACTTGTAGTATTTTTTATATTTATAAATTTTATCATATATTCAATTATATATTTACACACACACACATATATTCACATTATCTTGACAATTTAGCATAATTAAGCATATGTGACAGTAATACTTTAAATACTGTATGTGTATTTATATACATTGTTATAATAAAATAGTTCTATATTTTTATTAAATGCGCATATATATATATATTATATATATCATATACATTATATATAGACACACACATACACATTATCATGACAATTAAGTAATACTGTAAATACAGTAAATGCGTATTTATATATAATTTTATTATAATTGCACAAAATAATTAAATATTTTTAATAAATGCATTTTTATTATGTGTGTGTATATAGAATGTTATAATAATATATAATGTGTGTGTGTAATATATATTGTATATATATCTATCTCTACTGTATATATATATATATATATATATATATAGTAGAGATAGATAGATAGACAATATATGACAGTGATGCTGTAAATATGTGTATAGTGTTATAATTCTATATAATAATTTAATATAATTTTTTGTTAGATGTTTTTATATATCTTTTATATATCTTTTTATAATTATAATAAAAAACTATAATTTTTATTTCTATATAATATATAATTGTAATTTAAATTGTAAATTGCTTTTTTTTTTTTTCTTCTTTTTTTTAATTCGATAAAGAAAATCTTTTAATTTTGGGGTAAAATGTGACCTGGACATGCTTTTGCAAGGTTCACCTACACAAACAACAAATTAATCTGAGAAAGCATTTCTATTTTCCCACAAGGGTCACTTGCAGGCCCCCTGCCGTGGGTCGTGAGGTTGTGACCTGCCGCTGCAGGAGGCCGGAGGAGAGATGCTGAGGTCACGGCACTCTCCTCCTCATTCACATGCAGCTCTCATTAATACTTCACCACGCTCATAACTCCTGACCTGTGCCGACTGTTCAAGCCAATGAAACGATGAGCCAGCCCGTTTCCGACAGTTAAAGCTAAACCCAGCAGCCATTCTTTTTCCAAATATGAACAAAGGCGGACAGTTTTTGTGTTTACATAGTTTTACGACTCTAACGTTTCTCGGAAGCTCTCGATCCAAGCCTCTCTTACGCACTTTTTTTTGACAGCGGCTAAATCTGAGATATGTAGCATGAAGCTGTGCATACATCCTCCTCATGTGCTCTCTGTAGTAACTCACGGCAAAATGATGGATGTCAGAGGAGTCCTGGAAAGGTTTTTTTGGGGGGGGGGGGGGGGTTTGTCACTCTCCGACTCCCCTTGTGTTTGAGTTTGTCATTCCAGCTGTGCTCTTACTTTACCCTGAGTGCAGCAGCTAATTATCGCACCTCACTGCAGGCTTATTTAATCAGAGGGAGCGTGAGCGACGCCGCTGTGATATGAACTTACATTAGTGACGAAGAGAACTGAATGCCACACGCCAATCTCTGTGTGATGCTTACTTTCATTTTAAAGGAATAGTTCATGCAAAAAGGAAAATTGGCTGAAAATGTATTCACCCTCAGGCTATCCAAGATATTGATGTGTTTGTTTCTTCATCAGATTTGGAGTAATGTAGCATTCCTTCACTTGCTCACCAATGGATGCTCTGCAGTGAATGGGTGCCGTCAGAATGAGAGTCCAAACAGCTGATAAAAACATCACAATAATCCACAAGTAATCCACACCACTCCAGTCCATCAGTTAATGTCTTGTGAAGCCAAAAGCTGTGTGTTTATAAGAAACAAATCCATCAAGGCGTTTTTAACTTCTAACCATTGCTTCCCGCTAAAATACGAGTCAATAATCCATAATAACGCTTCATCCAGTGAAAAGGCTGTCTCGTCTGAATCAGGAGAGAAATCTGCACATATCAAGCACCGTTAACAAGCCAAAACCGCTCTAAACAAATATGTGAGTGGATTTTGATGTGAGACACAACAGGAGATTAACGTTTTCACTGGAGGAAGCGTTATTATGGATTATGGACTTGTATTTTAGCTGGAAGAAACACACAGCTTTTGGCTTCACAAGACATTAACTGATGGACTGGAGTGGTGTGGATTACTTGTGGATTATTGTGATGTTTTTATCAGCTGTTTGGACTCTCGTTCTGACGGCACCCATTCACTGCAGAGGATCCATTGGTGAGCAGGTGAAGCTAAATTTCTCTAAATCTGATGAAGAAACAAACTCATCTAGATCTTGGATAGACTGAGGATGAGTACATTTTCAGCCAATTTTCATTTTTGGTTGAACTATTCCTTTAAATGCAAACAAATCACACACTAATAGTCCGATTATTGCCAGTCATTTCTTCTAATTATTTATAATATAAAATATGCGTTCAAATTCAATAGGCATGTTTTCTTCTGCTGTTTTTATTGACCTGCCTCAAATTCAAAATCTGCTTCAAATGCAAAAAAATGGCAAAATAATTCCTGAGCTCACTAGAAATATTGTTTTCTATTCGTGAAGTGTTTTAAAACCCATGCATTTGCATAAGGCATCATCTGTCTATAACACAAACATGTGCATTTTCATCAGTGTGGACATCAAAATGTGATTATGGTTGCTGCATAACCATAATAACATAATCACAAAATTCTGTTAACGCAAGCTTCAAATTAATCTCAGTACTGCTTTAATCGCATTATGAACATAGTCATTATGTGTTTGAGCATATTTGTGTTCCACTGCAATGTTTTTCTGATGCTGTTATGTGTTTAATAGAATGATAAACATAAAAACTAGATGTTTCAGGCCTTTAGATGTGGTTAATGTACCGGTAATATGCCAAACACACCAATTTAGTCTTGATAGACTGCAATCAGAACAGAATCTTAATAATTTCTTGTAGAGAATCTCATAATCTGTGTAATTTTGCTATAGCTACAAGCCCAAAATTATCACGAGTTTAATCATTCAAATCATTCAGATTGTAAATGAAAGAGTACTTATTTGTATTTTTTTTCTCTGACGTGACACCAGCAATTTGCCTATTTTATCATGTTCTGAGGTTTGTCCCATCTAGCCTCCGTGATCTGTTTTAAAGCATCTAATATTTCTTTTATGTAATAAAAGTGAGGGATTTTGCATTATTCACCAAGGTTCTATGACCGAGAAAATCCCATACAGTAAGATCACTTAATACATGAGTGTGTTTTATACACAAACAAGAGAGCGAGTATAAACCCGACCCGCTGACGCAAACTCGTTACCATAGCAACCACTCACCTGTCAGTCTCACGTGCGCAGTGCTGTCACTGAGCATATATATAATTTTATTTAATTGATTTAAAATTTTAAATAGAAGATTTGGCTGGAAGATTTAAAAACTGTGTGTAAATGTGGATGATCATATGTTAATGTATTTGTATCATGATTATTTCTGAATGAGCCATTTTTGCAGCTTAGTTTCAAGCAATTGTTTGAGTATATGTACATAACATATCAAACAAGAGGCATAGGAACAAACCGTAGCGACTTTGCTCATGAATATTAATTACGTGACATTCGCCCGGTAGTCCTGGCTGATTGGCTTAAATGCAGAGGCTTGGGTTTTGTTTGTGTGTGTGTGTGTGTGTGTGTGTGTGTGTGTGTGTGTGTGTGTGTGTGTGTGTGTCTAGCTACTTTGGCAAAGACAAATGAACCTCAAAGTCTTAAAAATAAAATTTTTACAGTTTCGTTTGATGACTTTAGTGGTCCAGAAATGATACACTTTGTTGTTGAGAGCTTTTTGGAATGAATCTTTGAAATGAAGCACGTTCTGTTGGCATCTGAACAAACGCCCTAGCAGATGCTGCCTGTCGTGAAGATCTGAGTTTTTAAGATCTCTCTCTCTCTCTCTCTCTCTCTCTCTCTCTCTCTCTCTCTCTCTCTCTCTCTCTCTCTCTCTCTCTTTTTTGAACAATGAACATCCACACGGCCCAATACGAGCAGCCATCCGGCCTAATGCAAGTCAGTTTCTCCTTCCTCCATTAGTTATTCTCTGTATGTGTCAGTCCTTCATCTGCTTTTGATATCTTTCTCTCTCTCTTTTCCATCATGCGTGTGTGTGAATACTGTATCCAGTGGCCGTTTTTGAGGGCTAGTGAGGAAAGACAGAGTGTGAGAGGTGTTATAACTCTGTCCTCTTTCTGGTTTCTCCTGTACTTCTTGTGACCTCCTTCTCTCTTGCCCTCGAAATCTCTCCCTCTCTCGTTCTCTGTGTGTCTCTCGTTCCCCCGTGTGTAGCAGTGCGGCGTCACTCTCTGCGTCAGTGTGCCATTACGTCAGCCCTGCATCGCGTCACCGCTGAGGTGCAGATGAGCTAACGTTGCTTTTTCTCTCTCCCCCTTTGTCTCTTTCTCTCGCGCTACCTGTGCGTTTAACTCTATCTCTCCCTTACGCCAACTTCCTATCTTGTGTGTGTGTGTGTGTGTGTGTGTGTGTGTGTGAGAGAGAGAGATAGAGAGAGAGGGAGAGAGAGACTTATCCTTTGAGAGCCAGTGAAGCCAGGGAAAATTGTTTGTTGACTGCACAACAACAGTCGAAACTCAGCTGTCAACCTCTACCAGACAGCTTGGAATTCCTTTGGGAAACAGATTAATTGTTTATTTTCGTGGCAATTGCATTTAAAGAGGGAGAGAAAGAAGCAAAGTAGTTTTGCTCAAATGTAGCTCGTCACCATATATACCTCATAATGCCTGCTGGATCTCAACATATCCCATGCATGGCTTAACATATGCTAATACAGGGGAAGGGGGAACATGTTTCTTTAGATGAACACATTCTTTCAATCTGTCCATCAGTGAGGAGGAGTTTTGTTAACCCCTATTTAAAAACGACATAATATATGGGAATGAACTCTGGGAAAAAAATCACTGCTTTAAGAAAAAGAAATGAATCGCTGGTCTAAACAGATTGTCATCAAAGACGCTCCAGACAAGACTTGAATTTTAAAAAAGATTCCAGTTTTACAATATTTTCCCTCTTTCTCTCAAACCATTGGTAATGTTATGTGACCCTAATTTTAGTATTTATTATATTAGCAATATGGAATTATAATTAAATCATGTGTGTGAGAGAAGTCTAAAACAGAATCAGTGTAAAGAATCAAGAATAAGTGTGATTAATATAAAAGATCTGTGGCAACATATTTTTATTGATTGATTGACTGATTGATTTTGTTTTACCACATGGTAATATGACTATTAAAAGAAAAAAAAACAACCTGGTCATCAAAGCACCAATTTAAAGCAGTTTGGATGTCAGAAAATAATTGTTCAAAAGCTTTGTCCCCTGTATCTTTAGACTTTGAAAGCGCACGTTTCTCCTTGAATATTTTTGTGTCGTCCTAACTTTTAAAGGTGTTAAAAAAGCCCTCAGAGGAGGTGATCGATAAGGCGTTTGGTCGTTTACTGTGCATTAGCAGCCACTTTAGCCTGCAGTGGATTTATGAGGGAGCCCCTATAAATGAGGAGTGAAATCAGCATAGTGGACTGGGTATAAATATCTGTATAATGGCAACATTTTCCTATTGTTGCTGTTGTATAACGGAGCCATTATCGATTGTGTGTGTTTTAGTAAGGGTTGGTATCAGTGCTCTCAGGAATCATAAATCTGTGCAATCAGAGACATATGACGTACAGTTTGAGAACAATTACCATACTTACAATATACGCATACATTAAGAGTGTGTATGTACACGAGTGTGTGTTGCATGTGAAGAGTAAAGCGTCTGAACTGACCACACCATCACTGCACCGGCAGGATTTGCTCGCTGGCAGATAGACAAGTTGAGCTTTCTGTCATTCTAAGAATTTGTGTTAGCTGTAAGGGTTATCCTTCCACTCTTCACTGCATTTCTGCTGAACACTGTCTCTTATTTATTGAAGGCAGTAAGAGCAGCATGTGAAATCTTTTCTCTCACACAGACTTTGGTTATATTACACAGAGCATCACTCATGAAGATGGCTCAGGTCGGGGGGGTTGCGTTGTGCCGGATGATGAAAAGGACATTTTAAACCTATCACAATGAAAAGGAGCATAACACATTGTGAGCATAAACTTAACAAAAGAAAGACTTTAACAGAACTGTAGATTAAGGATGAAAATCCTTTTTAAGCCAATTGTGTGTGAAGGACAGAAGGACATGCGGAAACCAATCCTCTCTCTCTCTCTCTCTCTCTCTCTCTCTCTCTCTCTCTCTCTCTCTCTCTTTTTTGAACAATGAACATCCACACGGCCCAATACGAGCAGCCATCCGGCCTAATGCAAGTCAGTTTCTCCTTCCTCCATTAGTTATTCTCTGTATGTGTCAGTCCTTCATCTGCTTTTGATATCTTTCTCTCTCTCTTTTCCATCATGCGTGTGTGTGAATACTGTATCCAGTGGCCGTTTTTGAGGGCTAGTGAGGAAAGACAGAGTGTGAGAGGTGTTATAACTCTGTCCTCTTTCTGGTTTCTCCTGTACTTCTTGTGACCTCCTTCTCTCTTGCCCTCGAAATCTCTCCCTCTCTCGTTCTCTGTGTGTCTCTCGTTCCCCCGTGTGTAGCAGTGCGGCGTCACTCTCTGCGTCAGTGTGCCATTACGTCAGCCCTGCATCGCGTCACCGCTGAGGTGCAGATGAGCTAACGTTGCTTTTTCTCTCTCCCCCTTTGTCTCTTTCTCTCGCGCTACCTGTGCGTTTAACTCTATCTCTCCCTTACGCCAACTTCCTATCTCTCGTCCAGTCTTCGGGCACCAGTGTGACGGTGGACATCGCGGTGATGGGCGAGGCCCACGGACTGATCTCAGATCTGCTGGCTGACCCCTCCCTCCCACCGAACACCTGCAGCACCCTGCGGGCCGTCAGTAACCTGCTCAGCACCCAGTTCACCTTCCAGCCGCTGCACCACCGGCCGCGCCTGAGCCCCCTGCTGGCCTTCAGCGATGGACACGCCTGCTCCGACTCAGAGGAGGTGCCGGAGAAAGGAGAGAGGCTGGCCATCTCAAAGGTAAAGCCACACCCTATCAGGTAGCAGGATTTGATTGGTAAATGGCCCTTTGCTAAGCCCCACCTTAAAAATATGACTGACCTTTGCAGCTGTTGTGGTGCCGCCCACTTTTTTCCATTTCCATACATTTTGTTCAGTATTTTTTTAATAGTGAGAAATATGTATTGTGACATACATTCAATTTTAACAAATTATCGTGAAAGAAAATGAAATGGGTGTGACTTTATTCTATTCTTCAGTCATTGATTGGATGTTGCTAAGCCCCGCCTTAAAATATGATTGACCAATCTAATCTTTGCAGCTGTCGCTGCCCATTTGTATTCTTCAAGTAGCGAAAGATTCATTTTTTTCCGTATTGTGACGTACATTTGAGTTGAATGAATTAATGACATAGAAATCTGTGGGCGGGACTTGGTTCCGGTTAGTTGTTGATTGGATATTGAGATGTGAGAGGAGGTGCCAGAGAAAGGAGAGAGACTGGACATCCCGTAGGTAAGGCCAAACCCTTTCAGGTTCTGGAATTTGATTGGTTATTGGCCCTTTGCTAAGCCCCACCTTAAAAAAATTATTTACCAATCTGACCTTTGCAGCTGTTGTGGCTCCACCCACTTTTTTCAATTAAACTTTTTTCATTGAGATTTTTAAAGTAGTCACAGATTCTTTCTTCCATATTGTGATCTACATCTGAGTTTATTGAAATTAAATTATTAAATTAAAATTGGATTATTGAAAAAGAAAAGGTGGGCGGAACTTAGTTCTGTGCAGCGGTTGTTGATTGGATGTTGAGATGTGAGAGAAGCGCCAGAGAAAGGACAGAGCCTGGCCATCTCAAAGTTAACGCCACACCCTCTCAGGAGCAGGACTTTGCTAAAATATGACTGACCTTTGCAGCTGTTGCCATTTCCATTCCATTTCCAGATTTTTTTTAAAGCCGCAAATGGTGGCGGGAATTGGTTCTATGCATTGGTTGTTGATTGGATGTTGAGATGTGGGCGTGGCACTCACTTGAGCTTGCGTGGGTGGAGTTTAAGAGGACTTAATTATTGGAGAATCCAAATGGCTGCAATATAACAAAGAGTGAAAAATGTAAGGGGGTCTGAATACTTTCCGTACCCACTGTATCATTAGAGAGGAGTCTGTTGTTTTCACCAGAAGATGTAGATATAATTTTTTTATTAAAGGGGTCATATGATGTGATTTCATGTTTTCTTTTGTCTTTGGAGTGTTAAAAGCTGTTCATGCATACAGAAGATCCGTAAAGTCGCAAAGATTAAAGTCTCAAACCCAAAGAGATATTCTTTATAAAAGTGAACACTCAGCCACGCCTTCCTAAAACGCCTCATTCAAACACACCCCCACATATCTACGTCACATTTCCGTCACACGCTTGAGGAATTCAGGCAATCACAACACACTGGATTGCTGGCCAATCAGAGCACACCTCGCTTTTCAGAACGATGAGCTTTGTAAAAATATACACGTTTCAGAAAGGCGGGGCATAGAGGAGAAACAATAATGTACAGTATGTGGAAAATGTGTTTTTTGAACCTTAAACCGCATAAACACACTGCATTACACCAAATACACAAAATAATGTTCTTTTTAGCAACGTCACATGACCCCTTTGACTTTTGACTTTTTTGACTTTGACTTTTTTCATTTACATTTACATTCACATTTAGACATTTAGCAGACGCTTTTATCCAAAGCGACTTACAAATGAGGACAATGGAAGCAAACAAAATCAACGAGAGCAATGATATGCAAGTGCTATAACGAGTCTCAGTTAGCTTAACGCAGTACATGTAGCAAGTTTTTTTTTTTTATTATATAATATACAGATAGAATAGAAAAAGAATAGAGCAAGCTGGTATTAGAGACCATTTTTGCTTTTGTTAATTGTATAATAAATAAAAAGAAAACAAATTGAATACAAAAAGATTAGAGAAGCTAGTTTTTTTTGTTTGTTTGTTTTTATTTATAGAAAACAAGCATTTAGTAAATGAAAAGAGTGCAAGTCTAAAAGGGGCAAGTTTTTTTTTTAAAGAATAGAATTAGAATATAGAGTTAGAGGGTCAAATAAAGATGGAAGAAATGTGTTTTTAGCTGATTCTTGAAGTCTGTGAAAGTGATTTTGTGCCTCTTTGGGATGGCACAATAAAGCGACGTTCACTTGCAGAATGCAAGCTTCTAGAGGGTACATACTGTAAGTATGAAGTAATGAATTTAGGTAAAGGGATGCAGAGCCTGTGGTGGTTTTGTAGGCAAATATTAATGCCTTGAATTTTATGTGAGCAGCTATTGGTAGCCAATGCAAATTTATAAATAGAGGTGTGACATGCATTCTTTTCGGCTCATTAAAAATGAATCTTGCTGCCGCGTTCTGAATTAATTGTAAAGGTTTGATAGAACTGGCTGGAAGACCTGCCAAGAGAGCATTGCAATAGTCCAGCCTGGACAGAACAAGAGCTTGAACAAGGAGTTGTGAAGCATGTTCCGAAAGAAAGGGCCTGATCTTCTTGATGTTGAATAAAGCAAATCTGCAGAACTGGGCAGTTTTAGCAATGTGGTCTGAGAAAGTCAGAGTTATGGTTGATATGCCTAACTGGATGGTGAAATTGTGATGAAACGATGGGTTTGATGGAACCACAATCAATTCTGTCTTGGCAAGGTTGAGTTGAAGGTGATGGTCCTTCATCCAGCAAGAAATGTCTGTTAGACAAGCTGAGATGCGAGCTGCTATTGTCGTATCATCAGGATTGAAGTGAGAGGTAGAGTTGAGTGTCATCAGCATAGCAGTGATATGAAAAGCCATGTTTCTGAATGACAGAACCTAGTGATGCCATGTAGACAGAGAAGAGAAGTGGTCCAAGAACTTAGCCTTGATGCACCCCAGTAGTTAGATGTTGCGACTTGGACACCTCACCTCTCCAAGATATCTTGAAAGACCTGTCTGAGAGGTAAGACTCAAACCACTGGAGTGCAGTTCCTGAGATGCCATTTGCCAATAGGGTTAACAGGAGGATCTTGTGGTTAACCATGTCAAAAGTAGCGGACAGATCCAGCAAAATACATATTGAAGATTTGGAATCTGCTCTTGCCAGTCTTTTAATTTTCAATCAAATTAAACATTTACGCAAAAGTGTTCATAAGATCTATAAAACTTGCATTTTTAAAATAGATAGGGTGAACTTTCATTTCATGCTGACTCAATTAAATGTTTTAGCCGTGAACCTATTCTAGAAACTCTGAGATGAATATTAGATTTGAAGCAAAACATTTATTTGAAAAAAGACACAGGGTGCAAAACCGTGTAGTTTTTTCTTTTAAATGAGGGAATGAACTATACATCCCATGAATCATTGCAAATTATGTAACTGAATCATAAATAATTGTACAACATGAGTCTATTGACTTGAATTAACAATACATTTGGAGTTTATTGCAAAAATAATCAGACTGGAGGCTGATTTTGATTACATCATTTGCAAATCTTTCTCTATGGATAAAGTTAATGAAATCATGTATTTATTTTTGCACTGAAAATTTGTTATAGGAACGGTTTTCACTCAGAAATAGAAAATTTCATAATTAATTACAAATAAGTAGCAAGTAACACTTTGAATAAATCATGAAATTCTGAAGCAGAAAGAATGAAATAGTATTTTCTTGCAAAACATACTCCAATAATCTTTGTTTTATTTACATCTTTGAAAATTAATTTTTGCAGTGTATCATCAGACAATACTTTAATAATGGAGTTGCATGAAAGTCTGTGTGTTTGGACAGTTTTAAATAGAATTTCATTGAGAAATTATCCAAAAGCACAGTAAAACATTCAGTACAGTAAAAAATGTAAGAATAATATCCAGTCACTGAATATCATGCTGTTCATACCTATGGGACGTTCTGTAAAGCTTGTCCTGCGGGGAACGGAGCTTAGCGACATTTGTGAACATGGATGGTTTTTCATCGGCTTTGGTGTTTTTACATTATTTTTTAGCATTGCTGCAGCAATTCATGAATGGCTCACGTAATCGTGGTGGAACCAGTGAAGATTTTGAGACAAAAGAAAAAGACTCCATTGTGTTTAATGGTTTACTGCCACGGCCAATACTCTGTGTTTTTCATCACACACACACACACGTTCATTCCTCATTCACGCCAGCATGGCAGGTCTCTAATGTAGCGGACAATGACGCACATTCTCACAGAAGCCTTTTAATGTTTCACCAGCACTGCAGTTAAAAATGCATGCCGGCACTTAAAGAGTAGGTGAGGCAAAAGTCACTATCCGACTCTCCAGTGCTTTTCCCATGCTGCAGTGCTCAGGAAACAACATTAAGAGATGTTTATTAAAGCCCATTCATTACACCTGGTCCATATGTAGGTCACAAATGTAGGATATCGAACAGAATTCAGAGCGCTGGCCTTATTATTTTTCCACAGCGTATATAATGTGATATTTTGGCAGTGTGAAGAAAAACACGAGTGAGTCTGGTTCTTTAAGCAGCGTTTTATCTGTCAGCGCTGCAGCTGTGTCAATATCAGAATAAAAACGGCATGAAACGCAACTGATGGTGACATGATTTTCCTAGAAGGTCAAATAGTTGTGGCCTGTTTGGGTGTCCAGTTTGGCAGTGGCGCATTTAGCTTCGGCCTTGGCAGGAAAAGGGGCTTTTTCACATGAATCCCAAATCACTTTTCCTGTATATTTTAACTCGACAAAGAAAAACACTTTTCCTAAGGTGTTACATTTCTGCAGCGCTGCTGATCGGACGTCCATTTCTAGAGCCGGTAAACATGCAACACAGTTACCGTAGGTCAGAAACCTTTAACGCATTATACATGCATGAGCTCCCCACCATAGAAAGTACTATTAAGATTTAAAGGCCGATTCCTCTGGTATTTTCCTACTTTAGGATTTTGAGCGAACGCATGCCTTTGTAGCAGATGTTTAAAATGCTAATCTATTCAAGAACTAATAGGAAAGGAAAGTTGTTGAACTGACCGTTTCACTGCACTCTCAGGGCCTGGACTATTCCCTGCAGATTTTGTTAGTTTTTACTAAGGCATTATAGCTAAAAATAATTGTGTATGTTGATGTTTTTCAGCCTTTTTAATATTT
>NW_015505308.1:895566-911130 GCF_001515645.1 Sinocyclocheilus grahami | reverse complement strand
TATATATATATATATATATACACGCATATATAAACTAATTGAAAATGTTTAGTGCAAGTATAAATCTGATCAAAGCTAAATAAACACAAGGCATGCTTTTTAAAACTTGTTAAATAAATATAGTTAAAATAATAAAAAATTTATAAATAGTAACAAATTATTAAAATAATACATAATGTGCACCAATATAAAATATTTTACCTACAATACATAAAAGTAAAGCATGGAGGAGTAAAGTCATAACATTTTTCTTTTTTATATATATATATATATATATTCAATAAAATTGCAATTTCACATCTTTTGAGATTTTTTTTTTATACCTGTAATCACTGGTGTTTTGCTGCAAAATGACAAAATGATTACGAATGAGAAGACTGATGCTGTGAGCTGGTGTTGAGGCTGTGATTTGAGTTCGCTGTAGGAGGCTAGTTTGTGCAAAAATGCTTAAGGGGTTGCTGGAAAATTTGCATGTACCATCTTATTGAAGGGAGGCTCTGCGGGTGATGTATTGCTTTGCTTTTTTGTGTGTTGGTAGCATGAACTGGTATTAGATCATTAATTTTAAACCATATGATGAAGATATTTGGCAAATCATGAAAAACCTGTCAAGGGTCGTGTTACATCCCAATATTAAAGGTCAAAAAAGTTAATAATAGTAAATTATGTTTTGTAATATGTTTTATCGTATGTGATGCAAATGATGCATCTTCTTTATTTTATTTTATTTTACTTTATATTTTATATTTTATTTTTAATAGATTTAATAATTGTATTTATTTAGAATATTGAATGACAATTAAGCACATTAATACAGTATTTTTTCATTAATAAAAATAATAATAATAATAATAATATTAGATTAATAATATTTTAAAACAGTATAAAGGTAGCACAAAAAATACTGCCATAATGTCTTTTTTTTTTTTTTTTTTTTTGTATAATTTTTTGTTTTGCATTCCAGTAAATAAAACAATGTTTTTAAATTGTGATAATTTTGCAATATGGTTAATAATTTGAAGTGTAAATGTCACATGTTGATTGACAATTAAGCACATTAATGCAGTAGAAGTAATTTAATTTTTTAATTAATAATAATAATAACAATAAATAATAAAAAAAAAAAAATACTACCATGATGTATATTTGCTTGATCGTTTAAATAATATATCTTATTATCTTATCTGCATACCAATTGAGATCATACAGTTTTTAAATTGTGATAATTTTGCAATATATTGTAGTAAAGAATTTGGGGGTTAGATATCCTTAATTTTTAAGGAAATTGTAGCATAATGCACCTTAATAATCCTAAAATAGCTTAATTTTTATTTAATTGAATATCCAGACATGTTCTTGACGGGGTTTCATGAGATTCCCTTATATAGGTTAGTTTAGACTGTGATAGGAAACAAATCTCTAAGCTGTCACACCAGCTGGAGAAGATGGTTCAATCGGACACTGCAGAACCCTGATCGGACGAGACTCTGCTCACAGACGCCTGAGCGCTGTCTGTCTGTGTGAGAGAGAGACGCCACGGCAGGAGAGGAGACGCACGTCCCGAGCACCTTCTCAGACAATACATCCACTCAAACATGTTCCTCCCAACTCCAGCTGACAGCACCTCCGGCTGAATTAATATCAGGCGCTCGTATTGCACAGATGTTTTCATGTTTGTGGCTACAGATTGTTGCATGAGAATTTTCCTGAGCTAAAAATACACATGCGATTTGTGACTTCTGACCCCGGCGCTCACCCCATCTGTCTGTAGTAGGACAATGCTGGTCTCCCAGATTGCCTAGGGCATGCACTCTGAGCGGTTGGGAGATTAGGGTTGGGGCGTGCGGATGTGCCCTCTGCTTCTCTACGTGGGCTGGAGCCCTGCACTGCATCTGAAATATTCATGCTGCTCTCAGGAGAGTTTCTTCCCTGCTCTGACTGTTCTCAAACTTTTTGTGCACCATTGTGCAATTTTATATAATCAAAAACATACTTAACTTTGATACGCAAATGCAGATAAAAGCATTAACCAATGCAGTGCAAGTGATGTGTTACCGTTCTAGAGTTTCTTTGAAATATATTAAATGTGCCATTAAACCAGATGTGTTATTCAGATGCCAAACATGCTGAAACTTTCTCAGCAAAATTCTCTCCAAACAATTTTTTCTCCATGACGCTAGTTGGCCTGCTAGAGAAAACTGTCCGACAGTTACTTTAATTTTCGCTATACTGTACTGTAATCTGCATTGCATTACTTTGAATATTGCATTACTTTGAATATTAATCCACACAAAATTGAAAATAGTCATCATTTACTGTTATTTTAGTGTAATTGGGATGCTATTATTATTAATATTATTATTTTTATAGTTGAAATATATTCATATAGATTTTAATTTGTAATATAATTTTTTGCATATTTTGTAATATTTTATATTTAGTTATGTCGATGTGTTTTATGTTTATTATGTTTTTAATCATTTTTATTCGTTTTTATGTAAGTTTTAGTTACTTTAGTGCATCAAGTTAAACTAAATGTTTTTTTTTGTTTATTTTACATTGCACTGAAATTGTTGTCATTTACTTAACTCCAGTGCTATTTTAGTATAACTGAGATACAGTTATAGTTTTATGAATATTTTAATTGGGTTTCATTTTAATATTTTAGCTATATTAATTTATATTTGAATTTTTATTTTTAATTGTTTAATATTTTTTAAATAATTTTAATGTTAATGTTAAAGTTTTAGTTCTAGTGCTGTGTGTGTTGTTGTTTTTTAAAATATGCATATATATTTTTATTAATATTTTGAATTGGTTTCATTTCTATTTTAATTATATTCCTTTTTATTTACATTTTTTATATTTTGCTTTTTAATATTTATTTATATTTTATATTTACTTTTAATTTTAGTTAATGCTTTAGTTGTCTTAGTGTGTTTTGTAATTGTTTTAAATATGCCTATATCGTTTTTATTAATTTTTATGTAAGTTTCAAACCTCTATGCATTTCTTTCGTCTGAGTAAATGATGCCAGGATGTTGATTTTTTGAGTGTTCTGTCCCTTTAAGTGCATTTATCTAGTCTGTTTCATACCACACAAACGTGCCGTATCAGCCAAGCCTTTTGATTGGTTCACAGCTTGTGATGTAAAGAAGAAATGCGATGATGCATTACTCCAGGGTCTTCCATCTGTTCTGTTCCCCTTTTCCCAGCTGGGAGAAGGGCTCAGTATTCCCTGACGGACCGCTGTCATCTGCCGCCCTCAGATGTTTGGCTTAACGCATAGACTCGCTCTCGAAATACACACACTCGCTAAGATTTACATCATTTACGTAAAATGCAATCCAAACAAGCACTTTGTTTAACGACTGCACTGCCAAAAAGTGTTAATTTGGCTCTGGGTTGTCAAACACATGTGGCTTTATTCTGTCTGGGTCAGTGTTAATTGATTGTAATTGGTGATGTGACTTTTGACAAGCTTCAAAACTGACCTTAGCGGAGAATTTGTGAATCTAAGTGTTTTGCTGCGCTGTCAACATTGTTTTAGTCTAAACTTGATGTATGCTCTCTTTAAATAACAGCGTTTGAGGCGGAGTTTGCATCCGGGGCTTTTGAGACGGATTTCTTCCCCGTGGACCACCACCACCTCAGCCACGGGCCTGCCCACCCTCGAACCCGGGCCGGTCAGATGGGACCGCAGTGCCAGCATCAAAGCACCTCATGATGGCCCTTCCAGCAGGTAATAAACACTCCTTTCTTATTCAGGCAATCCGTGTTTACCTTTAGACTAACTTGCACAACTTCACAAATGAACACAACTTAAAGGAATAGCACACCCAAAATGAAAATTTGTTGAAATGTACTCATGTACTCAAGTTTGCAGCACCCTCAGGCCATCCAAGATGTAGATGAGTTTGTTTCTTCATCAGAACAGATTTGGAGAAATGTAGCATTACATCACTTGCTCATCAATGGATCCTCTGCAGTGAATGGGTGCCGTCAGAATGAGAGTCCACACAGCTGATTCACTGCAGAGGTTTGATATGGTGATAGCATCGAGCTTTAAGTGTTTCTTCATGCGTTTGTTGACCAGCCCAGATCACTTAAAATGACTGAATGTCATTGCAAAATATGTCTGTATCTCAAATGCTGCAGAATCGCCATTTTCACCATCTTCACCTTGCTTCATTTTTGTTCAGTGTCTTTGGTGTTTTAGTGATTTTTAGTGGATGTCTGAAGACCTAGAGTAGTCCTAGCAGAGAAACGCTTCACATACACAAAAGCGTCCAGTTGCTTAATTTTAAAGCATTTTATGTGTTGTTTTATTATTTCAAACCTAACAAACACCTTGTTCATGAAACGTTTCGCTTGAGAAGTACACTTGTGCAGTCTAAACTGATGTGATATTTTATAATTTAATGCAATTTGTCCAAACACTTCCCGGGCCGCTGTATGTGACTCATGAAGTGTTTTGAAGCAATAATACATACTTTCTGAAAATATGAGTCCACGGACAGCACTTTTATCCGTTTGCCCTCATTTTGTTTTGTTTGTCATCATTGTCTCGTACGTTAGTGTCTCACACAGCTGTTGCGGATCGCCGTCAAGCGCTTGAACTTTCCAGAGCTCCTCCACGCTGCCTTACTCACTCCGTCTGAATGTTTGATTCAAATTTTATAATGTCCATCTTTGGGCATTTCTCCACCTTTCTACCTCTTATTTCAGCTTGAGTTATACAGACCAGCTAAAGTTCAGCCCATTAATACTGATATCCAGATAGCCATCTGCACTGTGTAGACAGAGAGTTTAAAGAGGCTTCCTGGAGACCCGAGAGCCCGGGTCGTGTTTAGATTCGGGCCCTTTTGAAATAAAAGCCCCGGTGAAAAATGGAGGGTCACACGGTTGCCTGCATGACCATGTTGAGGCTGGTTTTAAAGTGGCTGGTCTCCTGCGCAGCTTCTTAATGGATATCTGAAGAGTGTTCCCACAGCAGGAGGCCTGTTCGCTCCCATTTTTTAAAGTTGGCAGGAAAAATCAAGTTTAAATCCCTCTCCCAAAATAAGCCACTTGGACTGTTTTAACCCCAGAAAAAGTGCAAAAAGTTCGCCTTTTGAGAGGAAAAAGGTTATGCCGTGTGTATGTATGCACACTAAAATACCACTGCACTGGAGTCTAAACAACAAAACCAGCATCTCTTTGGCAATAAATCAACATTAATAGGTAAAACCATGAAATATCAATCATGCGTTTTCTCCTCTCTTACAGTTTGGTGAACAGTGATTCATGGAACAACTCGGTTATGCTCGGCCTTTCCAAGAGCAGGTCCATGTCTGCTTCATACGCTGCCTCCTCCGCCACCAACCACATCTATAGCAAGAGCCGAAGAGGTACAGCGCTGTGTGTGTGAGAGTGTGTGTGTGTGTGTGTGTGTGTGTGTATGTGTGTATTGAGTGAAAGGAGATAAATGGGATCTGGGAAAAATCAAGTTTAAATCCCTCTCCCAAAATAAGCCACTTGGACTGTTTTAACCCCAGAAAAAGTGCAAAAAGTTCGCCTTTTGAGAGGAAAAAGGTTATGCCGTGTGTATGTATGCACACTAAAATACCACTGCACTGGAGTCTAAACAACAAAACCAGCATCTCTTTGGCAATAAATCAACATTAATAGGTAAAACCATGAAATATCAATCATGCGTTTTCTCCTCTCTTACAGTTTGGTGAACAGTGATTCATGGAACAACTCGGTTATGCTCGGCCTTTCCAAGAGCAGGTCCATGTCGGCTTCATACGCTGCCTCCTCCGCCACCAACCACATCTATAGCAAGAGCCGAAGAGGTACAGCGCTGTGTGTGTGAGAGTGTGTGTGTGTGTGTGTGTGTGTGTATGTGTGTGTTGAGTGAAAGGAGATAAATGGGATCTGGCAGTGCCAGTGTGATTCCTCTGCTCTCTGACAGGTTACCCTTCTTCCAACATCTCACCTCTGGCTTCACCCTGCAACTCCCCTCCAGTCCAGGGCACTCCGCTCACTAGCCCCACCAACAAAAGCCCTTCAGTGGAGCTGCCGGACACAGAGCTTCCGCCGGGCGACGGCTCGCCACCACGGAGCCCCCACAAAGCCTTAACCCACAGTCAGAGCGCCCCCATCTCCAGCACCTCACAATGGGTGCCGCCTCCACTTTGTAGCAGGTAAAACCCCACCATTCTGTTGAGCTTCACACATTTGTGCACTGATTTTTTTGAGGGAAATTCATTTAATGTTTAAAGCAGAGCTTTGGGATCCAAAAGCATTGTAAAATTATCCAAAAATATTTAATAAATTAACATGCAGGTGTCGCGTCCACAAAACATCTATTCTATAATTGCATTTGTGTATTAATCATCTCATTCTTATAATTTAAATATTCATTTCATATTCATTCTTGCTGTAAGGTATGACATTATATTTTACAAAATATTTAATAAACAAATATTCAGGTAGACCGTTCACAAAACTCAAAACTATGATTTTATTTTTTCATATAAATAATTTAATTCTTATTCTAGAAATATTAATTTTCATATCTATGTTTGTTAAAAACACTCATTGCAATTTATTTAAAATGAATTGTTATTATAATTTTCAAAATATTGATTAATAAACATGCAGATGTAGTGTCCACAGAACTTAAATATATAATTTCATATTTGTATATTAAGTGAATTCTCATACTTGAAATATTTATTTTTGTATCTATGTTTGTTAAAAAAAATGAAGCATTTTTTATTACATTACACAAAATATTTAATAAACAAATGCAGGTGTAGCACCCACAAAACCATAATTTTATATTTGCATATTAATCATTTGCATATGAATATCTTTCTCATACTTAATTTTGTCATATCTGATTTTAATAACAACTCTTGTTGTAATTTAATTTAGAACTGTTATTATACTCCAGTCTAGTTATTATATTCACTTCATTTGCCTTTAAATATGTGCAAATGTTGTTTTACAAGTAGTTTTTCAGTGATATTGCTGAGAGAACACACGATATGAGTTGTAAAAAGGCCAGCCTTTTATTAAAGAGTTACCCAAACAATAGGATTGACCGCAGTTGCGCACGTCATTTTAAGTGTACTGGGAAATGTGTCCATTTTTTCTTTTTGAGGAATTTTGCTTGTTTGGATTCCTTGCAGGACTACTAATGAGTAATTTTGAGAACAGACAGCTAGTTAATATTCATTTTGAGCCCAATTCATCACTCCAGTCACTGTTTCCAAAGATCTGAACGTATCCTGTGGCCCTGGATGTTGTACAAGAGCGGACTGCAGCTTCAAGCCATTATGTGGTTACTGAACAACCACTGATCATTAACTGTGAAAAATGTCCAACATTGTGTCTAAATATTAACAGATGGACGAACACGGTCAGATCTCTCTCTCTCTCTCTCTATAGGTTTTACTCACAGTGGTCACTAATGTCCTGGCGATGGGACAAGGTCACCTTCCCCTTGACCTGTAATGAATGCTGGGCACAGAGAAACAGCTTGATTAGGTTCTGTCTGGCCCGTTAATTCAGAGAGCTCAACTAAACAACAGTGGCAATGGCTGGTCCTGCACACACACACACACACACACACACACACACGTGTACAGCACATATCATCAGGGGTTAGTCACCCAGAGAGGACGCCTCTCAATTTCAATGCAAAATATTAAAATATGCAATCATGAAATGCATACAGTATGCACGCATCAGCCGTTTCCTGCCTCTCCTAACTCATAAAGCATAAAAACATGAAGCATAATGAACAGATTCCAGTGCCTGCGATGATAGATAGTGTCTTTTTCTTGTTCTTAAAGGAATGTTCCCGAAGTCAACATGAAATGGCATTCGCAACGCATTTTTGTTTCATAATGTGGCTTATTTCTTAGTGAAACAGGAGAACATTCTGTGAGGGGAACAAAGGAGATTGGGAATTGATTCAATTCCCAGTGATTTAAAATTTAATTGATTGTAAAAATTATGAAATGTGATGACAGCAAATAGCTGTTTTTATTATTATTATTATTATTATTATTTGTAGTTGCAAATAAAACATGAAATAAATATTAACTGATAAATCATGCACTATAAGACCAGGAATGTACTGAAAAAGTAAATTATTATTATTATTATTAGTTGTTGTTAAAATGCAGCACAAGAAAATAACAGCAAAAAACTTTAATAAAACAAATAAATAAAGTGAAATTTATGGAATTTGCTATAAGTTTTTTTTATTTACTTATTTATTCATTATTAATTTATTTGTAATAACATTAACTGATAAATCATGCACAATAAAACCAGGATAATATACTGAGAAAGTAAATTGGTGTTTTTGTTGTTGTTGTTGTAGCTGTTGATAAACTGCAAAAACCTTTCATTAAACATGGAATAAATAAGACGGCAAAAAAGAGAAAGAAAGAGAATGTGATTTGATTTTATCCATTGGGACTTGATTGGTCGTGAAAATGATTTTGGAGTTTGATTTACTCCGTTTATGTATGATTAATTGATTTGATGTGAATGGTCTGTTGTGTGTGTTGTAGCTGTGGAAGACCGTACGGTAAACTGAGACACGTGGAAGGATCCATAGATGCTGGAGATCGAACCCAACAGTCAGGTATCGCCACCGTCATGTGCGTTTCTGAATTAGCATTTAGATGCATTTCACTTATTATCCATTTTGCTGTTGTGATCTGTGATATTACAGCTCGATCCTGGATTGTATCTCTGAATTAATATGTAATTGGTGTCTTCACGAGTCTTTCAGAGCTGTCAGTCTGCTCGAACGTGAAACATGACGAGACGCGTAATCAGGTTTTTTAATAACCTTGCAGACGAGCCGCTGATAATGTCGTCAGACTATGAGACCAACCACAGTGACCGCAGCGACTTTGCACTGAACGAGGAAGACGGAGAGGGTCGCATGAAAGCCTGCGGGACGTTCCCGTCTCCGGCGCTCGCACTGGCTGCTCTCATCCCACCAGAGGTAAACACCGCTTTTGCAGGACAAATTGATTTTTTATCACTGCAGTTTAGTTTAGGCAGGTAGATGGGGGGGGGGGGTTCCTGTCAGTGTTACAAGCCTACAAGCAGTAAAATTATACAGTATAAAGAGCTGCATAAAATCTATAATGCACAAACATACATCAATTGCATAATAAATAAGTGTTTTACATGCACTACTCTGGGTTTTTTTTTTTTTGATCATCAGATTGTCATCATACTGTCATCAAAACTAGTCGTTCTAGAATAATCGTTTTATTTATTTATTTATTTATTTTCTTTGAATATTTTTATGCATTGTTTTTACGTCTAAAGGGCCAGGATGATTAAATGTTAATGATTCAATACTGTATTTTATTAAACAATAAATGTCAATGCATAGATCACATTTTCTCTTTTTTTAATTATATGTTTTTAAAAATATTTTTCTTATATTATATAATTAAAGTTTAAAAAACAAGTATAAAATGGTTGTTTATTAAAATTTTGCAACTTTGTGTATATTTTATTTGCTAATGTTTTATTACATCAGCCACAATACTAGATATTATTAGATGTCATATTATGTTTTGTTTTTTTGTACTTTATATGTCTAAAGGTTGAGGCCAGGATAATTATATGGCTGAAATTATGATTAAATAATACATTTAGTTAAATAATAAAAAAGAATGTTAGTGTATAGTGCATATTTACTTTTAATTGTATTGTATTTTTCATCTTTTTTTCTGGTCAGTGTTAGAGGACCTACAAGCAGTAAAAATACACTGTATAAAGTGTTGCATAAAATATGCAGTATGCACGCAGTCTGCAGATAATGCACAAAACTACGGCAATAGCTTAGTAAATAAATAAGCATTACGTGCAGTTCTCAGGGTTTGTTTGTTCCAGTAGAACTAAACTGTCATCAAATTGTCATCAGAACTGAGCATTTGATTTGTTTTCGCTGTGGTTTGTTGACAGACTCTTTTTGTGTTATATGCTGTTTTAACTACTCTCTGTAGTAGTTTCATATGTGCCACTTGATTTTTTTATATTTTTTGTAATTCCAGTTATGTCTAGTGGGTTTTTTGTTGTAAGATGGCACAGTCCGTGATCTGAAATCATTTCCTCTGCAGGATAAGCCCATCTTGGCCCCGGAGCCGCTGGTGATGGAGGGCCTGGAGCCCCTCATGAGTCAGATCAACAACTGGAACTTCCCCATCTTCAGTCTGGTGGAGAGAACCAACGGCAGATGTGGCTGCATCCTCAGCCAGGTGAGACACTGACATCTAGTGGAGTATATGGTGACCCATACTCGGAATTAGTGCTCTGCATTTATCCCATCCAAAGTGCACACACACAGCAGTGAACACACACACACCATGAACACACACCTGAAGCAGTGGGCTGCCATTTTTTTGCTGCGGCGCCCGGGGAGCAGTTGGGGTTCGGTGCCTTGCTCAAGGGCACCTCAGTCGTGGTATTGAAGGTGGGAGAGAGCGCTGTACATTCACTCCCCCCACCTACAATCCCTGCCGGTACGAGACTCGAATATTAAAATCATATGTCCTTTTGAGAACCCATAGCATTATTGTTTGGAACCTTTTGTGTAATTTCAGACGTGGTTGAGGGATTTTAAGCTTTTTTTTGGTTTAGGTGTCTTACCGGTTGTTTGTGGACACGGGACTCTTTGAGACATTCAAGATTCCAGTGAGGGAGTTCATGAACTATTTCCACGCTCTGGAGAACGGATACAGGGACATCCCATGTGAGTCCTCTGCTGCAGGAGACATGTGTACAGAAATATGTTAACAATGAAATAACTGATGATGTACAACAGCTGCTGTGCGCAAGGCAGCTTCTCCTCCAGAGGAGTAAATAGCTCTAAATCATCAGTTCTGCTTCTTTGTGGTGTGTTGTGTCTCCCTCTAGTGCTAGTTTATCGTATTAAACCTAGTCTTCCTCCACAGATCACAACAGGATTCATGCCACAGACGTCCTCCATGCGGTTTGGTACCTCACTACCCAGCCTGTGCCTGGTTTACCTACACTGGCATCACTGAGTGACTCGGGTAAGAATCACACTTTATTACAGTTTGGACGGGTTAATAAGTACATACAGTGGAAATTATTTAATGCCTGTAAGTCAAAAGTATATATTTAGTTTGATTACTTCTTTTTATATAGACTAGATATGTGTACTTTCATATGTTTAAATTTATATGCTCATGTTATCTATGTTAATAAATGTAACACCATGGTCCTGTGAGGCATCACTGTTATTTTAGTATCATTAAGAAAGATACTGTTATAGTTTTATTCATGTTTGAATCAGTTTTTATTTATATATTTATGTTTTCATTTCAATTTTAGTAAATGTTTTAGCAGTTTTGTCTTTTTTGTAGTTTTTTTTTTATATATATAAATCTATACATCTATGTATTTAGTCATTTTTATTTCAGTTTTAGTACATCAAGTTAAACAAAATTAATGTTGCCTTGTCAACTAGCTGAAATAAAAGCTTTTTATATTTTATTCTATTTTGATCTTTTATTTTTATATTTTCCATTTTCATTTCAATTTTAGTTGTAGTTATTTTGTCATGTTTTTGTCTTTTTTTTCTTTTTTTATCTCTATATGTATTTATTGATTTTTATTTTTAGTACATGTTGAGAAGTGCTGCCTTGCCAACTAGATGAAATAAAAAAGCTTTATATATATTTGTTTGTAATTTGTTGTTTTTGTTTAAAATAAGAATTGAAATTAATAACAATAATATAATTATTTATGAAGAATACCTATTATGCGGTTTTCATATGTATACACCAAAGCTCATTTACATATGCACTGCAAAATAAGTTTTATTTAAGTGAATAAAGATTATTGGAATATGTTTCATACCTTTACGTTTCAATACCATTTCAGTCGTTCTGATTTACTTGAGTTAATCCAATATGTTACTTGCCATTTCTTTGTCATTATTTAGTAAAGTAAATCCTACAGCAAATGTATTTCAGTGATTAATTGTGAGAGACAGATAATGAAAATTAAATTGAGTGTTTTATACGGTGGTCCAGAGAGCTCAACATGCTGCAACTGATGAAAACACATGCCAATTGAAAAAGCACCAGCAAATAAGAAAATCAGTTTGACAACTCGTGTGCTGCAAATTCTCATAACACAAGCCAATACAGAAACACGCTGCAATACTCACAACATGACCAAATACAGATCAGGATGTTAAAATAACCAAAAACACACCTTGCAGGTGATCGATTAGATATGCAATATGTCCCAGCCAATTTCGTCACTTGTAGCGATCCTCTTGAAACATGTCCGTTGTGGTCTGTGCTCTTTGCAGCGCGTTTCTGTATTTGGTTGTTTTGTGAGTATTTGCAGCACCTATGTTATCAAACCGACAAAGTTGTTTTCTTAATTTGCTGGTGTTTTTTCTGTTTGCATGTGCTGTTTGCAGCTTGTTGAGCTCTCTCTGTCTAAAATGTAGTTTTACACCAAAAAAATGGCTTAAGAAACAATTTTCACACAAATTGCTCGTAAATTTCACAATTACAAAGAATTGGCAAGTGAAACATTGAATTAAATGTGAACTGAAATAGTATTTTCTTGTAAAACATACACTTTTATTTACAACTTCAAATCATTTCTTACAGTGTGGGTGCATGAGACCTTGACTAACATTATAAGTGAACTTCTGGGAAACAAACTGAAATGCTTTGAAGAGATATAAAGATTGTTAATCACTCTCTCTCTGTCTATAGACTCTGACGGTGGACCCGCTCCCAGCCACTCAAAGTACCTGATGTCCACGACGTATCCTGTAGAGGAGGAGGGTTACAGCTGTCTGTCCGGCCTCATCCCCGCTCTGGAGCTGATGGCGCTCTACGTAGCAGCCGCCATGCATGATTACGACCATCCCGGCAGGACCAACGCCTTCCTGGTGGCCACCAGCGCTCCTCAGGTGACACACCACACCATCATCACACAACACCGGGAAACAGCTGTTCAGCTTTCATTGCAAGGCATGGTTTTTCTTCGAGTGTTTACAAGGGAGTGCTAATTTCCTCGTATTGTAATATTAAGCACACGTCGTGCTTTCTTAGGAATCATAGAGGTACTTAATTTTCATTTCAATTTTAGTTGTAGTTATTTTGTCATGTTTTTGTCTTTTTTTTCTTTTTTTATCTCTATATGTATTTATTGATTTTTATTTTTAGTACATGTTGAGAAGTGCTGCCTTGCCAACTAGATGAAATAAAAAAGCTTTATATATATTTGTTTGTAATTTGTTGTTTTTGTTTAAAATAAGAATTGAAATTAATAACAATAATATAATTATTTATGAAGAATACCTATTATGCGGTTTTCATATGTATACACCAAAGCTCATTTACATATGCACTGCAAAATAAGTTTTATTTAAGTGAATAAAGATTATTGGAATATGTTTCATACCTTTACGTTTCAATACCATTTCAGTCGTTCTGATTTACTTGAGTTAATCCAATATGTTACTTGCCATTTCTTTGTCATTATTTAGTAAAGTAAATCCTACAGCAAATGTATTTCAGTGATTAATTGTGAGAGACAGATAATGAAAATTAAATTGAGTGTTTTATACGGTGGTCCAGAGAGCTCAACATGCTGCAACTGATGAAAACACATGCCAATTGAAAAAGCACCAGCAAATAAGAAAATCAGTTTGACAACTCGTGTGCTGCAAATTCTCATAACACAAGCCAATACAGAAACACGCTGCAATACTCACAACATGACCAAATACAGATCAGGATGTTAAAATAACCAAAAACACACCTTGCAGGTGATCGATTAGATATGCAATATGTCCCAGCCAATTTCGTCACTTGTAGCGATCCTCTTGAAACATGTCCGTTGTGGTCTGTGCTCTTTGCAGCGCGTTTCTGTATTTGGTTGTTTTGTGAGTATTTGCAGCACCTATGTTATCAAACCGACAAAGTTGTTTTCTTAATTTGCTGGTGTTTTTTCTGTTTGCATGTGCTGTTTGCAGCTTGTTGAGCTCTCTCTGTCTAAAATGTAGTTTTACACCAAAAAAATGGCTTAAGAAACAATTTTCACACAAATTGCTCGTAAATTTCACAATTACAAAGAATTGGCAAGTGAAACATTGAATTAAATGTGAACTGAAATAGTATTTTCTTGTAAAACATACACTTTTATTTACAACTTCAAATCATTTCTTACAGTGTGGGTGCATGAGACCTTGACTAACATTATAAGTGAACTTCAGGGAAACAAACTGAAATGCTTTGAAGAGATATAAAGATTGTTAATCACTCTCTCTCTCTCTCTGTCTATAGACTCTGACGGTGGACCCGCTCACAGCCACTCAAAGTACCTGATGTCCACGACGTATCCTGTAGAGGAGGAGGGTTACAGCTGTCTGTCCGGCCTCATCCCCGCTCTGGAGCTGATGGCGCTCTACGTAGCAGCCGCCATGCATGATTACGACCATCCCGGCAGGACCAACGCCTTCCTGGTGGCCACCAGCGCTCCTCAGGTGACACACCACACCATCATCACACAACACCGGGAAACAGCTGTTCAGCTTTCATTGCAAGGCATGGTTTTTCTTCGAGTGTTTACAAGGGAGTGCTAATTTCCTCGTATTGTAATATTAAGCACACGTCGTGCTTTCTTAGGAATCATAGAGGTACTTATACTAATACAGAAGTGGAATTAATGACTAAAGTACCTTCTATAATAATTAACAATAAGGGTTTCAAATATGTGATTTAATCAAATCAAGAAACAAACAAGACTGGTGTTTATTTTATATTTAAAAATGCTGTGTTGCATAGAAGCCTTCACAAAATTGACAGGTGTCATGAACTATTATCTGTATGTATATATATACTGTATATACAGAATTCATTACACCTATACATATATGTGTGTATATATATATAGTACATGTAGCATTATTTGATCAAAAATACAGTAAAAACAGTAAGATTGTGAAATATTACTGCAATTTAAAATAACTGTTTTCTATGTGAATATATAGTGAAATGTAATATATTCCTGTGTTCAAAGCTGTATTTTCAGCATCTCCAGTCTTCAGTGTCACATGATCCTTCATAAATCATTCTAATATGCTGATTTGCTGCTCAGTTATTATTGGTGCTCAGTTTTTAATAATGGTTCTTATTATTATCAGTGTTAAAAACAGGTTTTGCTGTTGCATATTTTTCAGAAAACTTTTTTTTTCAGGATTTTTTGAAAATCGAAAAATCTAAATAACAGCATTTATTTAAAAAATAGAATCTTTTGTAACATTATAAATGTTTTACTGTCATACTGTGATTAATGCATATTTGATTAATAAAAGCATTAATTTATATATATATATATATATATAAACACATACACACACCCCCCATACATTAGAATGGAAATATATAATATAGCTTTGTATCATAGGAATACATTTTTTTATATATATATATATATATATATATATATATATATATATATATATATATATATATA
>NW_015505308.1:884735-893688 GCF_001515645.1 Sinocyclocheilus grahami | reverse complement strand
TTTAATTTGTAATAATATTTCACAATATTACTGTTTTTGCTGTATTTTGATCAAATAAATGAAGCCTTTGTGAGCAGTAGAGTGGTCTTTAAAAAACATTTTAAAAAATCTTAATTATTACAAACGTTTGACCAGTGGAGTTTGTGTGTGTGTGTGTGTGTGTATATACAGTATATATATTACTATACACAGCAGTTGTTTTCCATTGTTCTGGGGTCTTGAAACATCTGAATCGCCATAAAAGTCTTTTGTGTGTCTTTGAAGGCTGTGCTTTATAATGACCGTTCGGTGCTGGAGAACCATCACGCAGCGTCTGCCTGGAATCTCTTCATGTCGCGGCCTGAGTACAATTTTTTGGCCAGTCTGGACAACATGGACTTCAAACGCTTTCGCTTCCTGGTCATCGAGGCCATACTGGCCACCGACCTCAAGAAACACTTCGACTTTCTGGCTGAATTCAACGCCAAAGTGAGCACCTCTGATATTAGATATACATGTATAGAGCAACTAATGCTGTGCACTTTATTCATTTATGTATTTTGTGTTTGTAGGTGGGAGATGATGGATGCTCAAGCATTGATTGGACTAATGAGAATGATCGTCTGCTGGTCTGTCAGATGTGTATTAAGTTAGCGGATATAAACGGTCCGTTGAAAAGCAAGGAGCTTCATTTGCAGTGGACGGAAGGCATCGTCAATGAGTTTTATGAACAGGTCAGTGTCTACTCTTTGATGCACGTTTATGTCTGAAGTAATTTTCGAGCTGTTCAGTCACAGCCGAGACAAGCAGGAAGCTCTCACGATGTCTAAGTGCCTGGCAACCACACCTCACGCTCATAGAGGCTGTGGTAATGCGCACACGTAACCTCACAGCAACTACGCAGCGTCTCGGTATCATTCACATCGAGTGGATGGAGAGGATGGCACAGATACGCTGTTGCCTGGCAACCGTCCACATCCTCCTCAAGCGGAGCTGTATTGAGAATGCAGGGCAGAAAGTAAGCAAAGTTTTACATTGGTTCGGTCCGCTGGAAATGATGTTTTTTTCAAGCAAAACAAGCTATTCAGTGATGATAAACAAAATGAATTGGCTGATATTTGGCCAATTAAAGTTGTCATGAAATCATTTGGCTCTATTTACTTTGTTGGTGCACATTATTCTAAAGAATAAAATGTTCATAATCATTCATCAAAACATTCTGTTCAGCTGACACCATCAATCCTTATCTTTTTCCTTTTCAACCTCTCATCTTGTCCATTTAAAATCCTTTATCACTCAGAAATATGTCACATTAGATGAGTAAAATACAAACGCCTCTCCTTTATTGATACTTTATTATTACACCGCAAAAGAAAAAAAAATCTAGTATTTTTCTCGTTTTCCGGTACAAATATCTCAACATTTTGAATTTAAGATACATTTACTTGAGCACCTAGATGACAAGATATTTCAAGTGTTGTTTTCTGAAAAAATGTAGTGAGATTATACTTAAAATGAGAAAAAATCAATAGGGTCAGAAAAATAAACTTAAAAGGAATCAAGATTATTTCTCTGACCACAGTGATAGATTTTTTTATTATTATAATTATTATTTTTTAATATTAACTCTTTAATATTAATCTTAATTTTCAGATAAATTAAGATTCTCACAGTTCTGTTTTATATCTCACAGTTCTGAGTTTATATTGCACAATTTAGCTTTATATCTCACAATTCTGAATTGATTTTATGCTTAAAAACATCCTTCAGTGGGATCAGAAAAATAAACTTGAATCAAAGGGAAAACTTTTTTTTTTTTACCCATTTGACAGATTTTTTTTTCTTATTTTAAACGCACTTCACTCTGAACAAATTTTCAGAAAACAACAAGACTTATATTAATGAAATTTTCTTCTCAAGTAAATGTATCTTGATTTAAGAATTTTCAGATATTTGTAATGGAAAACAATACAAAAATGCTAAGAAAGAAAATTATTTTTCCCAATATATGAAAGACATTTGCTCTCGTCAAAATGCTAAATGTTGTGTAAAATGCATGTTTAAAGTGCATTACATATTAGCATAATATTGGCCAAACTTGACTGACCGCTACGGTACGTCATGCACGCTTGTTCAACCATGATTTCCTATATTCCATTAGCGTTTCTCTAAGAGTTAAGGGCTTGTTGGATGCCAGCAATGAGTAATAAAACACTGCGTCTATTATTGTGAGGAACACGGAGTGAGGATGACCCAGTTGTGTCAGGACCCCGTCACTGAGCTACAAAGCGTCATATGACCACCCCTGGCCATATTCAGCGCATTTCAAAAGGGACCAGAAATTATATGCTTCAAAGGAGCCTGTTTTTTCCCCTCCCTGTTTCGTTTCTTGAATGATTCATTTCTCCAGCACTTCTGAGTAGCACCTGACAGAACACAGCGCACATACATTACTGCCCTCTGACGACATCACCGCGCGGTTGCCATGGAAACTTGAGACCTTGCCTGTTGTTATGCCGCTCTCATAGTTTATTTCCAGGTACTGCGAAGCATATATTTTCATGTGGACTATAAGATGTTCTTCCAATCTCTGATTACTTACTTATTTCGATACTGTAATATGAAATAAATAATTAAAAAGCCCAGGCCTCACGTGGTTGGGTGTATTTCCCCCGTCCATGGGAAGGTTGACCTAGTTTTATAGCAGTCGAATGTCTGTGAAGTATGTTTCTCTCCTGAACTGGAAAAATCCAATCAAGTGTGTGTGACTCTTCAGCTGTGCTAGAATATACTGAGCATACTGTTCCCTGCCTGGTAATATCGTTATTTGTTTAATGTAATAGATGAGTATAAAATAGCTGCTGCATAAATAGTTTTCTTTGAAAATGTGAAGAAAAATGCTTCAAATCAGGCATCAATAAGATCAGATTGAACTGCATTATATGGAGCATTTCTGAATCAAAATTAAATGCATATTTGCAACATCACTGAATGCATTTCTCAGGATGAATTTTAGATGTGAAATGATGTGATGCTGCTTTCATATGCTTGTTAATATGAGGAACATATGATGTCTGGTGACATCAATTCCCATGATGCTCTTCATCCAAGTACAACTGGAGAAGGGAGTGCAGATGAAGGACAATGTTAGTTTCAGTTCATTTAATTTCAGAAGATTGGAAGCTTGTTTACACCATAGGATTAAAAAAAAAAAAATCCTGCTTTGGATAAAAAGCATCTGCTAGATGCATAAATGTAGGTAGATGTAAATCAAGCGTAGCGTTAGTTCTGGCAGGTCACGTTAGTCAAGCTCGCATCAGCTGATCCCCAGCTACCTATGGGAATACGACACCTATCTAAGCATTCATATATATATATATAAGGTCCCTCAGTATTATCAGCCGTTTTCGCATTGCTCAATAGCTAATTACCCTCCTCCATCCCCAACTCCTCCTCTGTCAGTCGGGATTCAGCCTTCTGATTCTCCTTTGAATTAGACTAATTCTAAAATGTGTACATAAAATTATTGAAATTTAACAATATCTGCAATAAATTTATGTTGGTTCTTGTTCTGTTTACCCTGGGGTTGTTATCGCTGCTCTCCCTGCTCTCATCCATGCTAGGCTGCATGGATGCGCAGGGAGTTCTTGCCCAGAACGGAACCATACCGTCAATCCAAACTGTATGCTAATTGTCAATCATCTTTGACAATAGTGGTCCTGACAGAATTGTAGCTTTTTTCATCTCTCAATTTGGACTTTGTTTCTTGCAGTTCTGAGAAAATATTCTGCAATTCTTAGATTTGTTTCTGACACTGAATAAAAAGTTTAAAAAGTAGCTGCGACTTTTTTTCCCCGCAGTTGCGAGTTTATATCTCATAATTCTGCATTTATATCTCAATCCTGCGTTTATATCTGGCAATTCTGTTTATATCTCACAATTCTGTGTTAATATCTCGCAATTCTGAAGGAATTTTTATCCTGTGGCGGAAATGGGCTTCCATATTATAGCAACAAAAAAGGATTTCAAATGTTATTCCACTTAGAGTCAATATGAAACAACATACTTCTGTAATGTGGGCAGAACGTGATTTTTCTATTAGAAATGATCCATTGGGAATTGATTGGGTTGAAAAATGGGCCTTCCATTCTTGCAGCCTAAATGTCTGTTCACATCAAGGGCAATAACTATAATGATAATGATAACTATAAAGGTTTAATAATTGTTTTATTAATTGTGAGTCCACTCCATAACCATAATGACAAAGAGGAACGATATCATTATCAAATATCGAACCACTTTCAGATGGATTTCTTCCATGTGGTGAACATTGATCAGAATCCATCCTGCTTTAAAGAGCTCGAACATTTAAAGCAATAGGCGAAAAAACTGCAGCACGCAATTATAATAAACAGAACGATATTGTGCGTTGGTCTGTATGCAAATATAGTTTTCATTATAGTTACCTTTATAGTTCCTGTTCTTGGTGTGAACGGGCCTTTACACATAATTATTTTTCTTTTATATGTTTATATGCATTTTCTCTTCATTCTGGTGTTTCAGGGTGATGAAGAGTCCAGTTTGGGCCTTCCCATCAGCCCTTTCATGGACCGCACAGCACCACAGTTGGCCAAACTGCAGGAGTCCTTCATCACACACATCGTCGGGCCTCTCTGCAGCTCTTATGATTCAGCCGCCCTCATGCCCGGCCACTGGGTCGACCCTCTGCCCAAAGAGGGTGAAAATGCTGAGGAAGAGACGGATGAAGAGGAGGAGGAGGAAGACACACCGGAAGAAGACGCCTCCACCAGCTCAGAACTTTCCCGTGAGTTCACGTTTTTTCCTGAAACTTTGCAGATTAAGTATAATATCTAGTCCAGATTGCATTAATGTAAGAGCACGGACTCAATTTTACATTCATTCCTTATTCAAACGGAACTGAACGTACAGTGTATATGTTAGGGCTGTCAACGTTAACGCGTTGCATGCGATTAATTTTACAATCCTTAATGCGTTAAAATAATTCAACGCAAAATTACTGAAGCACAATTTCTATTCTAACCCTTTAACCCAATTTTGCTACTCTGCTTGCGATCAGATCATTTTAAGCTGCTAAACTCCGGGAAAGTTTTCAGTCCAATGATCCAGTAAGCGAATGCATTCAAACAATCCATCCAAAACAGCACTAATATAAAGGAAACCAGGCTGATTACATCAGAGATTGCAGAGAGAACAGAGACTCACGTTGTGTTTTCAGTGAATTATTCATTCCAGTGTGTTTCGCTTTAAAACACAAGCTCTGTCATATTCTGTGATTGTCTCTGAAGAGCGCGACCTCTCACACGTCACACGCGCTGTGTGAAGTATTCTCAACTCATCCCACCGCTGTATGGCCAGATGCAAACTACGGTTTCTCGACTAGATAACCAGTCTCACTAGTAAAGTTTTGATAGATGAAGACTGCAATCAAGGTAAAGACGATTGCGGTGGCGTACAGGAGTTGTACAGTAAGCACGCGTCAGTCCATTATAATAATGCGTGTATGAGTGCTCTTGACGCACTGTTCGCACATGGTATTTATGCACAGGCAGGGCTGCATATATTCTATATATATATATATATATATATATATATATATATATGGTACAATGGAGCTAAAGACCCACCTTAAGAAAAGATTTCCTTCATGCTGTTGAACACAAAATAATATATTTGGAACAATATTGATAACCAAACAGTTGCTGGGCCCTATCTACTACCATATATGAAGAAAAAAAAAAACACTATTGGAGTCAGTTGGGACCAGAAACTGGTTACGATCATTCTTCAAAATATCTTCTTTTATGTTGAGGAGGAAAAGGAAATTCATTGAGGTTTAGAACAATTTGAGGGTGAGCATACGATGACAGTGTCTTCACGTTTGGGTGAATATCCTTTTAAGATCTCATCATATAGGCTAAGGATCTCATATAGCCTAACACATGCTTTATCTTTAACTATTAACATTCATTTAAGACACAAATAACTGTGTTTACGAGGATACTCGCAAAGACGGGCATTTTGACACATAACTATGTGTATTTGACCGTTTAAGCATAAGGAGCGAAAGTTTAGTCCGTAATACGAGCAGGTGCACGCCGCACGTATCAGGTAGAAACCGTTTTAACGCACGCATTTATCAGAATGAATTCTGCCCCGCAGCGTAATGACGATAGTTTTTATCTGCTCCATGTGCCGGTTCACTTGCTGTTCCAGCAACTTCCACTCCATCATCAGCTTTAGTAAAATAACCTGATAGCTGGGGAATTTACTAAATCATGTTTTTTATGTTGTTTGTATTTGTTTTTCGTTTTTTGAGCCGCTCTCTCTTAGATGTTTTGATTTGTCATGTGTATGTTGCTGTGTCATGTGTTAGTTATTCTGAATTGATCCATGTACTGTAGTAAATATATGCAGTCAGCAGGCGGTTGGTTAATGGGTTTTTGGCATGTCCATGTGGTACTGTTCGGTATCGCAGCTTGCTGTTATGCTGTACACATACTATAAAGATCAGAATTAGTTTTTTTTTTTTTTCATATGTGCTTAGATGGGCTCCTTCATCTGGTTCTTTGGTGTCGATTTGGAGTATCCTTTTGGAGTCCTTTTTTGGAAAGACATCTACATTTATCTTGAAAAAAGCTTGCAGAAAATACAGATTTTTGAGAATCACCCTTCAATCTTTTGGTTTACTTTGCTGAATATATCAAATGATGACAAAATAACCATTTGAAACATGAAGTGTGCAATTAATCGCGATTAATCACAGAAAAAGGATGTGATTAATCAGATAAAAACTTTTTATCTATTGACAGCACTAATATATATATATATATATATAGTGTATATATATATATATATACTGTAAGATACAAGATGTAGATGTAAGATGTATTTGTATTTATTTAATTTAGTCAGTTTGTTTTTTATTTATTTTTTAATATTAAATATTATTTATCAGTATGGATCAGTATGTATTTAAGCAGTAACAACATTGTATATCTGATTTTTTAAAAGTAATTTTTCATCTTCATTTTTGGGTGAATATCCTTTTAAGATCTCATCATATAGGCTAAGGATCTCATATAGCCTAACACATGCTTTATCTTTAACTATTAACATTCATTTAAGACACAAATAACTGTGTTTACGAGGATACTCGCAAAGACGGGCATTTTGACACATAACTATGTGTATTTGACCGTTTAAGCATAAGGAGCGAAAGTTTAGTCCGTAATACGAGCAGGTGCACGCCGCACGTATCAGGTAGAAACCGTTTTAACGCACGCATTTATCAGAATGAATTCTGCCCCGCAGCGTAATGACGATAGTTTTTATCTGCTCCATGTGCCGGTTCACTTGCTGTTCCAGCAACTTCCACTCCATCATCAGCTTTAGTAAAATAACCTGATAGCTGGGGAATTTACTAAATCATGTTTTTTATGTTGTTTGTATTTGTTTTTCGTTTTTTGAGCCGCTCTCTCTTAGATGTTTTGATTTGTCATGTGTATGTTGCTGTGTCATGTGTTAGTTATTCTGAATTGATCCATGTACTGTAGTAAATATATGCAGTCAGCAGGCGGTTGGTTAATGGGTTTTTGGCATGTCCATGTGGTACTCTGTACATTCACGTTGTTTCCACACACATTCATGATAATGTTTTGATTTGTCATGTGTATGTTGCTGTGTCATGTGTTAGTTATTCTGAATTGATCCATGTACTGTAGTAAATATATGCAGTCAGCAGGCGGTTGGTTAATGGGTTTTTGGCATGTCCATGTGGTACTGTTCGGTATCGCAGCTTGCTGTTATGCTGTACACATACTATAAAGATCAGAATTAGTTTTTTTTTTTTTCATATGTGCTTAGATGGGCTCCTTCATCTGGTTCTTTGGTGTCGATTTGGAGTATCCTTTTGGAGTCCTTTTTTGGAAAGACATCTACATTTATCTTGAAAAAAGCTTGCAGAAAATACAGATTTTTGAGAATCACCCTTCAATCTTTTGGTTTACTTTGCTGAATATATCAAATGATGACAAAATAACCATTTGAAACATGAAGTGTGCAATTAATCGCGATTAATCACAGAAAAAGGATGTGATTAATCAGATAAAAACTTTTTATCTATTGACAGCACTAATATATATATATATACATACAGTGTATATATATATATATATACTGTAAGATACAAGATGTAGATGTAAGATGTATTTGTATTTATTTAATTTAGTCAGTTTGTTTTTTATTTATTTTTTAATATTAAATATTATTTATCAGTATGGATCAGTATGTATTTAAGCAGTAACAACATTGTATATCTGATTTTTTAAAAGTAATTTTTCACTTTCTTAAGCAACATTTCTCTACAAAAATCATCACTTAAAGTGTGTGTGTGTGTGTGTGTGTGTGTGTGTGTGTATATATATATATATATAAGATAAAATATATCTTTGCATTTATTTAATTTATTGTATGAATATTAATTACTTTTTTGTAGATCAGTATGTATTTAAGCAGTAAAAATACTTTTTAAAAAAGTTATAAGATAATATATAGGATAAAATGCCTTTGGATTCATTTAATTTAATCAGTTTTTATATTATTATTATTATATTATTTTTTCAATTATATATATATATACACATTAGATATGTGGATCAGTGTGTATTTAAGAAATAAAGACACATTGCTTGTCTTATTATTTTACTTATATGCAACATTTCTCTATAAAAACAAAAACCATCACTTAAAGCTGCTATTTAAATATTTATTTAATCAATATTAATTATTATATATGTGGATCAATGTGTATGCAAGAAATGAAGACACATTGCATGTCTGATTTATGTGTGTGTGTGTGTGTGTGTGTGTGTGTGTGTGTGTGTGTGTGTGTGTGTGTGTGTGTGTGTGTGTGTGTGTGTGTGTGTGTGTGGTT
>NW_015505308.1:854648-884700 GCF_001515645.1 Sinocyclocheilus grahami | reverse complement strand
TATATATATATATATATATATATGTATATATATGTGATAAGATCTGGGAAAAACCGTCGGATGTCGTGCTGGAACGTTTTCAGGAAATTCGAAAAATAGGCCGATTTTCAATTTTTTGTCAAAATTAGGGTTTCATTCAATTATTATTCTATAACATCTAGTCTATTATCTCTGAAAATATCTTGGCAAAATTAACTTGTTTAGTTCTGAAAAATAGCGATTTATTGCAGCAAGCAGAAAAGACTGTGTCTTTCTCTCATGTTAAGAACACGCTGCGGAGGTGCTTTCTCTTAACACCACAAAAGCAGTTAACCTATCAAAATAAACCACGTAACATATATAATAAAGGTGCATCAATGCACACTTCCCGCCAGTCCTGTGTAAACTACGGCACGCAAAGTTTTTTTAAATTTATTATTATTTTTTTTATCTTGAGATAGCGGAGCACAAGAAAACGACGTAGTCTGAAGCTGCTAACTAGACGATCTTGCTCGTCTCAGTCTGCTCAATCTTAGTGATGTCAGTGCCCTAAACAATGTATAATGGACTATTTCACATCCAGAGATGAAGGATCGGATGATGAAGTTACTAAAGAGGATATCAAGTTCAAAGTTCAAAGTTCTTAGTCTGAAAAACCCATTAACACTCTCTTTTTTTACTGTGTTTACTGTAGAGAAACCAGCACCCAAGAAACGACGGAAAGTGTTCTGCCAGATCCCCCATCACCTGCTGGAGAACCATGAGATGTGGAAGAAGGTCATTGCAGAAGAGTCCCAAAGCCAGACAGAAGGGGAGGAGTCCACATGCCTCACTAACACCCCTGAGCCAATCCTAGCCATCGATGAGGAGGAGGAGGAGCCGGGGAGCAAGGAGGAGCCTGCGGACGACCAGGAGGAGGAGAGTCCTGTACCTGACAAGACACATGAAACAGAGGAAACAGATGGCGAGACTGTAGAGGAAGCGGCCGAGACTGCGAAGCGAGACACGGTGACGGTAGAAGACGATGCGGAGCTAATGGGAAAACGAGAGGAAGACGAGAAAGAGGATCCGGAATGAATGACTTGCCCTTTTTAGACATTGTCTAAAAGCTTTTTATCAGCAAGCGAGACTTCTAAGAAATGGTTGCCAGCACATCACTTAGACACAACACTGTAGATGCTTGGGGAACATGTGCCTAAAGGAAACAGGGTGGGGTGGGGTGGTTCGGGATGAAGGGTTTGAGTAACAATGAGCAGGTGGTGAACTATTGAGGTTTGATGCTAAAATAGAGTTCTCCAGGGGGTTTCCTATATTTTCTAGACTTACATTGGTCAGTTTTGCAAATTCTTCTGGCGAAACCCTCTCCAGCTGCACCTTAACCCCCAAAACTATGACAGGGGTCCCAATGATCTGCGGCGACACGTTTTGCAGGCTCAACAAGCATTTCCAAGGAGCTTAGCGTCAAAGTCAGGAATGAGAAACCAATCCACCGTGACTCTCGCCGGTTCGCGTATCCCATCATCGGCAGCGGACGAAAGCAAACGCTCCAGAAACTGCATGCGTTTGTGAAAATGCTACAAAAAGATACACTATGTGTTTGCGTGTCTGTCCTGCCATTGCTCTTTGTTTTTCCTTTCCAGAGCATCACTATAGCAGACGCTTGCGCCACTGTCTCATTTCTGAAGGCGTCGAGCCGAATGCTTGTCATTCTCTTCCCTCACCTTTTTCCCTCGGCATTCCATGAACTGAGATTTTACGTTTCTCAGGATCAGACTGTTTTCTGACAACTGTCATTGGTTTTTACAGACTTTCTTGCAACTTTATAATCTTTTGGATCTTGATTTGTGGACAAAGGGTATCTTTAGTTGTTTTTTTAAACTGTAACTTCTTCAAAACGCCAATGGCCTTTTAGCCCAATCGTTGTTTTACCAGGTGATTTGATATATATACACATGCATACGGCGTGCAATATTACATCACGTCATCCCTAGTCATCAGTGCACCGTCCAAAGCTACAGACGCTCTTATTCTCCCCCCTTCTGTTCTTGCATTTAATTGAGTTTTGAGAGCCAAGTAAACTGCTCTAGCAAGTTTGGCTGATCAAAGGTATAAACTGGGATGACGGGAAGGCCTCAGGCTCCTGCAGTCGAATGTTTTCCCTCCGAACAAGGCTGTGGTTATGCTTCACAGTCGTCTCACGCAGGCCGCCGCTGTGGTCATGCAGGCAGGCTTGTGAGCGACTGCGAGCTCCTCAGCCCAAGGGATGAAACGACGAACGCCGTCCCTCTCACATGAGACCATGTGCCGCACATGAGATACGCACACCGGTCGACACGCTCGCCTTTGATGTGCCGAAAAAGGCAGATTGCTCTCAACGGCGAGATGAAACACTTCTGCAGGCTTCATCGCCTCGGGTCCGATGTCTAATCGGACGCCTTCAGTCACTTTGAAGGAGAGCCAATTAAAAACACCTAGGTAGGACACGGCGGTCATGTGCTCATCTTTGAAACGTCCCCTTCAATCGCAATGCAGTGTAAGCCTTAATATTATCAGGCAATGTGGTGCAATGAAGTCCGGCGAATTATTTAAGCAATACCGACCCAATGTGTACAGTAGATTGGTAGCATTTCCAGTTGCACTTTCTTTTGGTTGCTGTGTAAATCTCACACAGCTCAAGTGTGCGTGTGCCAAATATGACTTCAAATCCATTCTCCCCAAAGTATGAAACACCATCAGGAGCATGTAAAGGCCGTGTGTGCTTGTGAGTACATGTGGCGATGCAGTATGAGTGCTTTTTATTTGTACATGGGCCCAATTTTAGAGGGTATATTATATTTCTGCATTAGGCCGTAGATTTGTAACCCCAGGCCAGAGATATTAACCCTTTGGTGCATGAGTTATTAAATCACAAATTAAAATATTCTTAATGTTTTTAATACCTTTTTTAAATCAAAAATATATTAATTCCCAGTCTAATAACGCATTTTGAGAGTGTTACAGTCCACTGCAATAAGAGATAGTTGTTATGTGGTGCATCACTTTTGTTTGCCATTTTGAATTTAGGTTGCCATAAAGCAGAAACGTTAAAAAGGATTGTCACAATGAATTATGGATAAGGGTTAAAAGTCAACACCTTAAAAATGACTGTCTAGTGTAGTGGACATCTTGCATCAAATTATACAGGTGTCTTCGCTGTGTATTTCCCAAAATAAAATGAACTTATCGTAATACTAAAATCCCCGTAAATAAACCATCATACCCCAAGCCAGAGATATTAACCCTTTGGTGCATGAATTATTAAATCACAAATAAAACTATAATGTTTTTATTACTTTTTAAAAACAAAAATATATGAATTCCTAGTCTTTTTTTTTTTTTAATAATGCATTTGAGAGTGTTACGTTTGTTATGTGGTGCGTCGTTTTTGTTTGCCATTTTGAATTTATGTTGCCATAATAAAACATAAAAAAAGGATTGTCACAATGAATTATGGATAAGGATGTTATCGCCTTAAAAATTGCTTTTAAAGATCTGTCCACTGTAGTGGACATCATGCATCAAAGTGTTAAATTAGTTGTTTTCGCTGTATATTTCCCAAAATAATATCATAACCTACAATCAAATCCTGAGGAATAAAATACATTATTTCCCAATTTCACTAAGAAATATGTGACATTATGGAAGAATCTATTATGCAATATAGCTCCGCCCCTTTCATCTTACTTTTGTGAGCAGAGTTACTTTTCTCCGTTTGAGAAATTTATGTCATTACCTTACTGCGAGTTTTTGACGATCAAAGGTCATTGATATTGATGTCTCAAAGTGTTTTAAACCCAGAATCATCAAAGATGCCCAGATTTGCTTCCACCCAGACAGTATTCAGAGAGACTCAACAAAAACTGTGGAATTAGCCAGCGAATCCTACACGTTTGATGCGCTCGCTCGCTCGTGCGTGCACTGCATGATTGCGCGTGTTGGCATGGCAGCATGCGCCCCTGTCCTCCACCGTGCCTCCCTTCAATGGGTTTTTAGCTCTGATCTGCGTTCGGTGGCTCTTATTCCAGATTCTCGAGTCAGAATGGGCAGCACAAATCTTCAGAAACTGTTTGAATGGGTTCATAATGGCATTTTCACTAAATTCATGTTTTGTTTTTTTTACACGTAGCAGATGCCCTTAGGAGTGAAATAAATTAGAGTCTGTACAGTTCGGCTAAAAAACCTGTGCAGGTATTCCAGAAATGCACGATAACTTGCTAGTTTGTGTGTAAAGTATAGTCTGATAAGCTTGGTTCATCATTCCAGATCTTTTTGATTGTCAGTATAGGCGGTTTGACTGGCATGTCAGGTTCACCGGATGTCGACACGAGACTTAAAGAGGTTACACGTCACATAAGAGGCTGATCCTTTTATATTTTTGCTTTGTATTTCCTGTTCAACGCTCATTCCTTCATCTTCAGCTGTACGCATCTCATAACCATGTCCACTCGTTTTGTTCACCTTGAGAACCAAACAAGCTTTACACCTCTCTGAGAAAGAGAAATGAGACTTGTACTTTTTTTTTATATAGTCGGCACTTCACTGACAAAATATTTTTCTTCTCACTTGTATCTTGCACTTAACACATGTAGCAATACCTATAGAAAGGGAAACTGTGTAAATCACCAGTATTCGTAAAGTGAAATATTCATTTTATCGCTGATTGTTGTTCCATTTTGTACAAAATGATATTGTGTACAGGTTAAAAATGAAACGAAACAAAAACAAAGCCAAAAAAGGGACAAAAAGATGAAGATGACAACAGAAGTCTTTTAGATAAACATTATTTATTTTTACTGTTTTGTAATTTAGACACTATACTGTAGCTCCTCTATTGCCAGACTTACTGGAAGTGCCTCTTGGTATAATGTAACATACAGAAAATATATATTGAGATTATTAGAACCTGTCACAAGCTGAACATTGTGGATGTTGTAATGTGAATACAGTTTAATAATACGAGTGAAATACCTGTGGTATTGAATGACTCTGTGTTCTTAATTGTTTCTTTCTTGCTTCAATGATTTTCACCCCTCATTCAAGACTAAATAATCTGAAGGTTTTCAACTAAACAAGCTCAATACAAAGGGTAAAATGTCAAATATTCTTACAATTGAGTAGGTGTTTTTGTCTTGAAAATGGCTCCTGTCTCAATCGAAGTCAAGGTAAGATCCCACACGCATTATGCCAGGTCAAAATGCTCTTATATTAAAGGAAGAGTTCACTCAAAAATGAAAATTTGCTGAAAATGTACTCCTCTTCAGGCCATCCAAGACAAGTTTGTTTCTTCATTAGAACAGATTTTGAGAAACGTAGCATTCCATCTCTTGCTCTCCAATGGATCCTCTGTAGTGAATGGGTGCCGTCAGAATGAGAGTCCAAACAGCTGATAAAATCATCACAATAATCCACAAGTAATCCACACTCCAGTCCATCACTTAATGTCTTGTGAAGTGAAAAGCTGCATGTTTGTAAGAAACAAATCCATCAACCTCAAACCGTCACTTCTTGCCAAAATACAAGTCCATAATCCATAATAACGCTTCCTCCAGTGAAAAACTCGATCCCCTGTTGTCTCTTGCATCACAATCCATCCACATATTTGTTTAGAACTGTTTTCATTTGTAAACAGTGCTTGATCTGTGCATATTTCTCTCCTGATTCAGATGAGATGACTTTCACTGCTGAAAGCAAAGCAATGTTATCAATAGAGGACTCGTGTTTTAGCTGGAAGAAATGGTTTGAAGTTTATGTGAAATTGAAGTGACGTGACATACCATACTCGGATTTCATGCTCTGTATTTAACACATCCAAGTTTCTCAAGGGTCTCACCTCAGTTGTGGTATTGAGGGTGGAAGAGAGCGCTGGTCATTCACTCCCCCTACAATCCCTGCCGGTAGCAAGACTCGAGACTCTCTAACCCAGGGTTTCTCAAATCTTGTCCTGGGGGTCCAATGCGCTGCAGAGTTAACTCCAACCCTGATCAAACTCACCTACCTGTGATTTTCTGATGATCCTGAAGACATTGATTAGCATGCTCAGGTGTGTTTGATTAGGGTTAGAGCTAAACTCTGCAGGAAAGTGGATCTCGTGGGCCAGATTTGAGGATCCCTGCTCTAACCATTCGACTCTCATTCTGACAGCACCCATTCACTGCAGAGGATCCATTGGTGAGCAAGTGATATAATGTTCAATTTCTCCAAATCTGTTCTGCAAAAAAAAAAAAAGCACATCTTCACCATACTCATTTAGATCACTTTAAGTTCAGTACTTAGCTTCAGTGTTGATCTTTGTTTAGGGTGCTTGCCAACTTGATGTTGAAGCATTTCAATGAAGAACAGAGTTCGACGAATTAGTTGGTGTTCAGCATGAACTATTATGGCTGTTTGGCACATTGTTTGCTTGTGTTCTCATAAAACGTAGAGAAAAAACCCTTATATAAATGGATTATGAACAGGGCTTGAGGGACGTGTTGCTTTGAACTCATTAGTAGCGGATTTGTCTAAAACTATAGACTTTTTTTTATGCTGACAGCCACAATGTTCTGAATCAACCCTCTAAACATCAGCTTTTCAGACATGCAGTGAGATTAGTCGTGTCCCTGGCATCCATGTGTTTCCTAAAGCTTGAGGTGTGTGTGATTCATACTTGCACAGCTCACTGTATTGTACAGAAGGAAAGGACATGGCAACCTTTAAATGCAGCTCACCCCATATGTCTTCAGGAATCAAGAGTTTTCACCTTGTCACTGCTTTATTCTCTGGAAACTTTACACAGTTTCCAATGTGATGTACAGAAAGGCTACTGTAATGTGGGTTGTGGTAATTGGATCCTTTCACTACTAAAGTTTGCAAAGCCAAGGGTTTGATTCCCAGGGGATGCAGAAACTGATAAATGTAGATCTTGAATGCAATAGAAGTCGTTTCGGATAAAAGCGCCTGTTAAAAGTCCCAAATGTGTATTTTCATTACACATTTCAATAAGCATAACAGTTAGCACATATCTATTAACCAAGTAGGTAAAAAACCTTGCCTTACATAGATTAAAAACAGTACATGTAAAATAAGGATTTATAATTTGAGTTGTCAGGTCGAAAATTGCGGAAATACCTATTTTTTCCCACCATTTGTCTTTGCGTGGTTAGGTCACGTTCGTAAACAAAAAGAAGGTCATTTGTATTTGAACTTGATTTTGGTGAAATGTTAATAATATAATGACACATGCCAGTATATATTCATCTTTGTTATATATTGTTAATGAAAATACAGTCGTTCATTTGTAGTTCATGTTAGTTCACAGTGCATTAACTAATATTGACAAACACAACTTTTGATTTTAATAATGCATTAGTAAATGTTGAAATTAACATTAATAAAAGCTGCAGAAGTATTGTTCTTTCTTAGTTCATGTTAACTACACTAGTTAAATAATGTTAACTAATGAACCTTATTGTGAAATGTTACCATTTATATAAATGTATCTGTATACAATAAAGCCACAATACCAACTACCAATAGGAGGTTTCCGGCTGACAGCAAAGATTTATTGAAATATGTATGTCACATAATATGAGGAAAATCCGGCCCTGTACATGATGCTGGTCTTTGTTGCCAAATTGGTTTGGAACAGTTGTTGAATAAACAATTAAACTGAACTATTATGCCTGTCTACTGACAGTTTTATTGATCACTAAGAGAGCATTGACGTATGATGTTAGTTCAATATAAAAATGACATGTTTAATAACTACCTTAGATGTAGTAAACTACGTTTGCCATGTTGCTGTTGCTTAGCTTGCTACATTTCACAGGGCTATCTATAGCTTTAGTGTAGTGAAGCTTCATTTAATGAAGAGTAACTGTTAGCTTAGCTCACTACATTTTCCAAGTAGCTTGCCCAACACTGTATCTTTGCAATATATATTCTTTATTTTATAACTTTTCTTTGTTTTAAACTTTCCAAAAAGTTACCTTAGGTAACTTTTCTGCACTGATTGTGAGTTGAAATCCAGAATAAGAAGATGAAAAAGCATCTCGCTCACATGGCATGAGGCCAGTGCAGAGGTCTGGATTGTGTGTCATTCCTTTAACTTCTCCTGATCCAGTTTTAAGCTGTTCTCATCCTCTGATCCTAACCTGAGTGTCTGGAAGGTTAATTGCAGTGGGAACTGAGCTGACTGTGTGCTGGTCAGGAGCGTCGCTCACATCCTCTGACCCATAGGTGTGTAAGGCTTAGCCTTCCCCTGGCCACGGGGAGTCAGGGACTCGGGGCAAAAATGCCCCTGCACAGACAAATTAAATCTATTACGTCTGTTGCTAACAAAGTGAATCAGTTTTGTTGAGTGCGTGCGCATTCTGGACTCTTGCAAATTCTCTCATCATAAACAACAAAGCGCAGATGTACATACAATGTAAGTAAGAGAATCGAGATTCATTTCACAGTGTATACAGCTTCAGTGGTTTATAACGATAGTTTTTTATTTTTTTAGAGTACTTAAACTCGCGATAGATTAAAGTTAGTGATAATGTCACTTTCTATATAATTTATACGCTATTTGAATAACCGTGGAAAGGAAACGTTATATAATTATCAAATTTCTAACGTTTTTATTAAATTGTAATCACGTTAAATACAAAAAATCAGTCCCATTAAACATTTTTTTTAGTCTACATGACACCCATGTCTGGTTCTTGCCTAAAAAGACGGGTTTATGATGTTTAATACATTTGGCTGCTTTTAGCCTTACCCTAGAGTTGGTTCACCCTCCGCCTATGCTCTGACTGGTGGAAGAAGTCTTAAGCAATTTCACTAATTGGAGCACCTGATTAATCCACCTCCGGATCCAGACTCCAGATCAATAAAGGGGTCGGTCCTTCTGTTGGAGTGTGTAGCTGTGACAGTGTTCATCACTGATTGATTAAAACTGTGGGAACGACCCCTCACGACCTCAGTGTGAGCCTTTCATCAGCAAACTCCATTGACTTTTTACAGAAACTAAAATTCTGGTTTAACATATCCAGTGAAAATGTTAAGATTTTTTAGCATTAGAAATGTTTTCTTCTGCTCAAAGAAAGAAATTCCAACTTCACATTAAAGGCACACTATCATTAAATACTATTAAAATTATATTAATATTTTTAATTAGGTTTTATTTATTTTTATTGATTTATTTTCAGGTTTCGGGTTTTTTTTTTGTAATCTTATGTGCTTTTGTCACACTTTTTTTTCTTTTTTGTCATTTTTTTTTTATGTACTAATATTTAGGTTTAATTATTTTTATTTCAGTGTTAGTTTGTTTTATTTCCAGTAATTTTAGAACTTCAACTTATTTCAGTAATTTGCCAAGACAACATTTCAAATTTTCATTTAGTTTAAATGTTTCGCCTAATATTTATAATTTAATATACTATTATAAATTTGATTAATATTTCAAATGTAATTAATATTTCAAATTTGATATTTCACATTTTTATATATTTTTTTATTTTCCTTTTAATTAAACTTTTTGTAATTTTGTGTTTTTGTCATTTTTTGTCATTACTTTTAAAATATATATATTACTAATTAGTTTTAATTTGTTTTGGTTTTATTTATTTCTAGTTAGTAATTTTAGTGCATCAATTTCAGTTAGTTGCTAGTGTATTTATATTTTATTTTATTTTATTTCAGCTTTATTTCAGTCAGTAAAATGTTTTTAATAGTTTCAGGTAACGATAATAACTTTGCACAGTTGTTCAAAGACTTTACAGCAAAGACACAAGATTGTAATATTTAATGTTTCTGTATGTTTAGTTTGTTCCTCATAAGGATGGCCATAACGTGATTCATCAATGTTCTTCTTGAATTACAGGTACGACTTTCAAAATAATTGAATCAGATTGTTCATATACAGTATTAAATTACCTTACGATAATATTGAGCTGTTTTAAATTTGTATAAGTAATGGCGATTATTTAAGCATTCCAGAAACATGTAACATTTTTTAGGAAGTCATGTTTCCTTCCAGTTCACCATCAGCAGTCTCTCTGGCATTTCTGCAAACGTGAATGTCTAACGAAACCATTTTCTGACAGACAGGCCGTGCATGAATTACTCACCAACAGCTAACTTAATTGGCATTAGTTTAAGTCAAAATCTGAATTCAGGCAAGAATAACATGATCTGAACTTCAGTTACCGGAAACAAAGCATTGAGCAAACCGAACACCTTGTATAGACAAGTGATGAGATTATATAAGTGATCAAGATCATGGAGGGAAAGTCTGTAGTCAAGTGGTTGTTTTGAAGCTCATGAGACTGGAAGAGGTTTCAGAAGGGATTCTCTAAAGCCGTAGGCCTCCATTACTCCATAGTCAGGCAGATTTACAAATTCAGCAGCGTTGCCCTTCTCCCTAGGAGCGCTCCTCTTACATGATCAGACTCCTCAAACCGTTTGCTATAAATGTCATGCTAATCCGTTTATATAGATCAAACGTAAAAGTTCTTCAGGGTTTCTTTGCAGCATAATAGGTCTTTTTTTTGTAGTTTGTTGAATTTGGATGTTTTATTACACTGTATGTTCTTCAGATCAGTGTAATGATCATATGGGTTCTTTAAGATCTGTATAAATACTTATTTTTAATAGTGATATTGGTAGTTTACTATGTGGACATACATTTTTGTTTTAGTGATTTTAGATTAAAAATGATATTTGTTAAAGGACAAGTATGTTTGAAGTATTTGGTCATTATAATGGGCTTGGTCACCATTTCATTAATTATATTATTATTATCATTATTATTAATATTGTTTAAAAAAAACTTTTCAATCACATTTTCTTGACTTGTTCTTTTAAATATTATATTTAATTTAGTATAGACAAGGTTGCACTTACTATAGACATTTTAAGGTAATATTTGATTTCATAACCAGTCTTTTTTTATTAAATAGACCAAAATTAGATCATGCATACAAACTTAAATTGTATTCACATCACATTTCCTTTTTCATGCATTGACTTTAAAAAATTAATATTCTTTTTTTAATAATTATTTTTGAGGAAGACAATATTCCTCATCATTAAAATAATATAAACAATATTATTATTTTAATTATGTATTATATATTATATTATGAAATTATTGAATATTGTTATAAAATTTTCATATTAAAGTATTGAAATATAAATTTTATATTATTAAATCACCTATATTTTAACCATAAAATGATGGATGATGCAGCTCTACTTACAGTACTTCCACTTGCCCCGAAATTAACAGCATAATCCCTCAGATTACATCAATTATACATTTAGAGTCTGTTGACGTATAGAAAACACTGCAATATGCATTTGAGCTCTTTTTTGCTTATATATGCTGTAGAGGCTAAATGGATGTTTGTTTATAATTTATAAAAATCCCCATTTCTCCCTCAGAAGGATCTATAACTAACTATAATAACCCTTGTGAGTAACTGCTGCAAACGTTTCAGTGTGAGTGAACTGTCCAAATGAATCACAAACAATTTCAGACCTTTGTGCAAATCCGCTTGACTGATTAGAGTGATTCGTTCACAAATTTGGCATCTGATTCGAAACAGCTGATAGAAAACATACAGCTTTTGCTGAAATGTTATCAGACAAAAAAAACTCTCAGGTTGTTATACATCAATCCCATTGACACATAAGGATTTATCAGTAATATTTTACTGAGCCACTGCGCTGTTTTACTGCAATAAGGGTCTAGTGATGCCCCTGTTGTTTGATTCTTCATTTTCAGACAAAAAAAGAATAAATAAACAGTCTGATTTCATGTGCATATCTTCTGTGCACAAAAATACTTGTATCTGAATATGACGTCACACGTGGCCCTCAAATGCAAATGCCGGTACACTGTATCTCTGCACACAATCAGTTCAAGGACTTGACGAGTTTGTTGTGTTGTGCATGAAGTCAAGTCATATTTACAGTTAAAGAATATGTTATCTTCTCTTTAGTTGAGATTTCACAAATATAACGGTTGCCCTGCGTCAAAGAAACCCATTGAGTTTCCTGTGATGCAAGAATTAAACTCTGAGTCCGTACAATTAGCACATTATTCATATTCTCCGTTGTAATTATTATTCTAACATCATAGATTATACTGTGCTTGTTTTGTCATGTTACTGTAAACGGGCTAACCCAGTTATAAAGCACCATGCCAAGAATATGGAGTTGAAGTAGCCGTTTGTTCGGCAGGCCACTGCAACTGCCGAGAATGGATTAGTGAAATCCTATTAGAAATACCAGGCCAAGAATTCTGCCGTACTCTCGAAAACCGTCTGAAAGTACCATAAACCACAAACAGATTACTACCGCCCAAAATCAGTCAAAGCTAAGCGGCAAAAAACTGTGAAGAGAATCCTGAATCGGGTGCTGATGTGGATTTGTCTTATTTTAGCTGAGTTATACCCCTGAAAACTATATTAAACAGCACAGATATCAGTTACACAGCATGAGTCATTCACTGAAATTACTGAAGGAGAAATCAAAAACCAGATCGGAGTGCTTGATCGGTTCTGTCTAGTGCAGATGGAGAAAATGAGAGCTCTATAATGTCTGTCTATGGATAAGTAACTATTGTTTGACTTCCCAGCATAAAATTCTTTCCATTTATTGTAAATATGTAAAGAAGGGGAAAGTCTACAAGTTTATATAATCACATAAAAAAATGCATTATTTTAATTAAATAATTGTATTTTATACACACTGGAAAAAAAGTCATGGATTTGAACTTGATTTTTACTTAGAAGTTCAATAGTAAATTTCACAAACAATTACAAATAAATGTGAAATTCGAAGAAGAAAGACTGAAATAGTGTTGCTATTTGCTTGTAAAACATAATCCAATAATCTTAGTTTTTCTTGCAACTTTGAAAAATATAATTTATTTTACTGTGTAATCACCTGAATTACTGCGCAAGTTATTTTATTTTATATTTTATACCTAAATGACTGCTGTGTAGAAATCCTTTTTATTTCACTATCAAATGTATTAAATAGGTGTTCAGTCAAGTGAAGCATTATGCTACTACTTTATATTAATAACGTATTTTCATATATTCATAATTCATATAATTTTCATGCTGTAAATAAAAAATGAAAATGCATTGCATATTCAAACTTTTCAAAATAGAACTTTACAAAATGCTAGGGTTTTTATATTTTTTTATATGCATTATTATTTTATTTATTATTTTTAAGTATAAAATATTTGTATATACAATATAATTTATATTATTAATTATATATTGCATTATATATTATATAATTTGTGTTATTAATGATATATTGTATTATTAAATATTATAATATTTATTTTATTAAATAATATTTTTGCCTATATTTGAACAGCATAATCACACAGATTAGACTGCATATACATACATTGTATAGAAAACTCTGCCGGGTTTTTTTCTTATTGAGGCTTTATGCATTTTTGTTTATACAGGTAATGTATAAAAATCCCCATTTCTTGACAATTTAAATATGCAATGTATTTTCATTTTCTATTTACAACTGTTATCATTATGAACATGAAGTAGGCGGGCAGTGCATTTAATACCATAATCATCTTGTATTTTACATCAGGAATGCAGACATTCGGTCCATTAATGGCTTTATCCTTTGGGTGCTTTTGAGTCTACATGGACAAGTCATGTATCAGCAAGAGTAGGATGTGTGTAATCCACAGTCAGAAGGTTATTACAACTGTCATATTGTGGCTTGGTCATCTCCATGGAAACAAGGCAATGTGCATTGTCTCTCCTCTATCCACCCCTTCCTGAAAACATGTTATATGAGGACTCCATATTGGCTGAATAAATAACATGCTATTAAAAATGACTGTTTTTCTAAACATATAAGAAGTATGGCTGGAACAAAATCATCTGGCTGTGGATAAATTTGATCTGTACGAGTACACACATGTTTGGCCATCCGTTCCTTTCAGAAATATTTATCTTTGGACATCCAGGCTTGGTATAATTGATGGGGGATGGATAAATGCAGGTTGAACGAACTTAAGGAACGACTGACTTTGCACCCGTAGTTTGACATTTTGTTTTGGCATTGAATGAGTCAGTCTGTCTCTCACATTGACGTCACTTTTGATTCACAGGCATGGTTTTCCTGAAAAGCACTTGGAAACTCAAGCCACGTAAGTTATCTCTGTAAAAACAAACAACTGATTATGATCATTTCAATTCACGTTATTCAAATTGTTGCAACCCATTGGAATTAGTGTTAACATTTTGCATTGGCACACAGATTAGGTTTTAATGTATGATTGCACATCAGTCATGTTATATTAAAATAGACTCTATGTTCAGGATCTCAGAGGTCTTGTGATAAAATAATCATTGAAAAATGAATTTAATATGTGAATATATTTTTAATAATTGCATCAATAATACTTTATTCATAATTTAATATGTTAACAAATTTATTAACTAATTATAAATATAAATAAAATGAATCATAAAAATTGCTTATTTAAATGTTTTCCTGTTTTTAATGTTCCTCTGACATAATGAAAACCCATTTTACAAATATTATTAAAGATCAGTCATGGTGTATTAAAATGTACTTTAGGATCAGGGTCTCAGAGACCTTGAGATAAAATAATAAAAAATGAATACGTTAATATATTAATAATAATAATGAATCAAGTTAATCAATTTAATCATTATAAAAATAAATATTAAAATGGCATGTTCCATTGACATAATGAAAACCCATTTTACGCATATTAAACATGAGTCATGTTCTGTTAAAACTGACATTCTGTATGTGCAGCACAGAGACCCCAAAAATTTGGGATAAAATAATTTAAAAATTAATAGGTTACTAATTATAATAATGCGTAATAAATAAAATAATAATTTTTAAAAATCGCTTATTTAATTTTTCTTTTCCTCTGACGTAATGAAAACCCATTATTAAAGACTAGACACGCAATAGAACAGAAAACATAAAATAATTATGCGAATCTTTAATGATCAACCCTATATTAATGGTAATATGTTTTGGGGCTTGTTCTCTCAGACCGCAAACAAAAGATTAATTATACAGTTGACTTTAATGTAAATCATTTGTCACAGTGTTTTCTTATATAGCCTACCTTTCATTCACAAACATTATTAAATTAAATAAGGATAAACATAGCCTATTAGTGGCAGAGCATGTATTTTATGAATTCGCACTGATCTAATGGTCTGTAAAGAATCATATAGTGTTTGTCAGACATATATTAATTTCAGTTATGATAAAGTGTCACCGTTTTACTAAACCAGTGATGAAACGCTCAGCGCGCACTTCACGCGTATGATGTGATCATCCAGAGTCCCTCTGCGCGCTCATCACGTGCTTCAGCTCGATCCATCCAGCCGCTTCAAGCAGAACTAACTAGCTCACCTCTCAGGAAAGGCTCGTGAAAACCCTAAGAAAAAGATTGACGTCAAAAAGATTAAACGATTCGGACACATCGAGCTGAGCGCGAAGGAATCGGATGTGAGTGGAAGTGACCTCCAGGACCAAGTGCCTTTCCTCGTCTCCGGCAGCCCGTGGGAAGTTTCTTTCCATGTGAAAACCATCTGACACACATGATCTGCTCCATACACACTCATTCTGGACCAGCGGGGACACTTACATATCCATAGATTGAATAAGAACCAAGAGAAGACGAGTATATATGAACTGTGAGATCTGGTGAGTAGATCGCAGCTGTTCTTCTGTATACCAAGACAGACACAAGACATTTGACCTAATTCATCTCTTGCTTACAAATTATGGATATGCATTGCGCACTAGACATGGCATGGTTTAAAATGGGTCTGGCGGTGCGCAAAGCTGCGTGCGTTTGTGTTAGAAGAGGAGAAAGCCAACATCTGCTCGTTAAAAGTAGGTCTGCATGTGGACTGCCGTGTGTTTGTGCCGTTTACTAGATTACTTTGAATGATTGAGAGTTATTGCGCATCATAATTATTGCGCCATTGACTTGTTACTTATATTAACAATCATTTTATAGCGTGTTTTAATTATGCATGCTCATCTGGGTTCCGGAGACTAAGGCGTTTTTTATTCCTAACATTCAGTCTGTGCATTGGATTTTATACATTCAACAGTTTTATAATTTTTTCCCCTCTGGTCACTCGTGGGTTCGGCGTGGATTCATATCAGCTGCTGGTTAATTAGACTCACTTGCGCACTGGTTGTCATGACCACTCATCCACATCAATTCACCAGACTACTGACTGTTTACCTTCATGCGTCTGATGTATATGTGAGCTCCTAGTTTCGAGATAAATGCAATGCATTCATTGTAGAAAGTTGCGCAATGTGGTGCAGTGGTTAAAGATCTGTCTGGTACACTATTAAAAATATGGTTTTGAAACTATTTGCACTCAGAAATTGCTATTAAACTTTATAAATAATTACCAAAAAAGGGTTAACACATTGAATTAAGTGTGACATTTTGAAGTAGAAAGACTGAAATACACTGCAAAAATTACTTTTTAAAGATTATTGGAGTATGTTTTACAAGAAAATACTATTTTAGTTGTTCTGCTTCAAAATGTAATGTTTGATTCAGTGTTACTTGCTGTCTCTTTGTGATTGTTTGTAAAATGTAGCAAATTCTGAGTGAAAATGGTTTCTTTACCAGTTTTGTGTGTGTGTGTGTGTGTGTGTGTGTGTGGTAATTTCTTGTAAAATGTACTCTAGTGACCTTAAATTGTATTTCAGCTTCAAAGAATCATTTTTACAGTGTAACTGAAAGGTTTTAAGTTCAAAGCCAATTTGCTTACTGATTATTTGTATGATTAAATGTTTTAGTTTTGCGTTTTGACATAATAATAACAAAATAATCATAATACAATCATTAATATAAAATTCTGTATGAATGTTATGATTTCTGCAGTTTTGTGATCTAAATGGTCACATATTGGACTGTGTAAAAGCTACGTGCTTCTCACTTCTGAATATGAATTAACTGTGGCGTAGTGGTGTTGTTGAGTGCGGTTCTTTAGAAACACACTAAACAGTGTCATTTAGACATGATAATACAGACCTAATTAAGTAGAAAAGAGCAAATATTGTTTAAAATCAGTCAAACCGATTATCTGTCCGTTTCTACAAAGAGCTGGTTCATGAACCTTTGTGTCCTTGTGAAAGACACATAACCTCAGGTTACTCTACAGGGACTGTCCCTGTCATAATAAGTGTAGTGACTCAGAAAAGTAGAAAAAGCATCAGCTAAATGACTAATGTAAACATCTCGGCTTGTGAAGAAGGCTGCAATATTTTTAAGTTGCATGAAAACTTGTCCAATTATTCATAAATTCAAAGCAGCCTCTGAAATGTATAGTTCAGTTGATGTTTCATTTACTGCACTGACTGCGCTCAAGGACTCATAAAGTTCAATCCGAATATACAATCAGAGCTTGAATAGCTAAATTACCAGACCATAAGGTTCAGGAGACCTTGGAGACTCTTATAGAAGTTTCTTATATGAGGTTCTTGTGTATGTGAGTTATCAAGGACCTGAAGTTGTGATTTATATTCAGAAAAATGTGGTTGGATAAGCTTTTTCCTACCAAGAAACAATAACGCAACTTGCAACTTTAGTTAGGGCTGTAGTTGATAGTTTGGTCATAACTTTGTCAAAAGAACCTGAATGTTTTATTCAACTTTTGTTATTCCACCACACATTCACACCCATGCTTTGTAACCAATAAATCTTTCATATTTTGTGTCAGCAGGCTTATTATAGTTAAGTAAAACTAAAACCATAAAAAAAATAGAAATAAACTTGAAATACTTAAAATAATTTTCTCAATTTCTCATTTTCATTTACTTGATACTAAAATGGTACTAAAATAGCTAAAAATGTATAAACATTTATATAGATATATTTAATAAAAACCTCCAAAATTACTAAAACGTAACTAAAATTAAAATTGAAAATCATTTAAAAAAATAAATAAATGTAATTATAAAAGCATCTCAATAACGCTGCATGGCAGTTATGAGTGATATATAAATCTCCCCAACAGTATTTAAGAGTTAGTGTTGTTAGGGAAAAAGTTTGATTCATTTTTAATTCTACACCTATTAAAATAAGAAGGACTAACGAAGTACTGGCAGAAACTAACCCTGAGCTTAAATCCTACAGAAACTACAGCACATGTTGCACAAGTTCATTGGTTTCGTTTGCAAATCTCAAAGTGTTTGTTGAGATTAAAATTCCCGAAGCGACGTATAAAGTACATAAGTACAGAGTGAATGCATGTGGTATTAGATTAGATGAGCATATATAGAGCATGTCTTTGTTTACATGCTTGCAAAGAAAAGTTTGCACAGTACTTCACGAGATTTCATCATATCAATTATTCTAAATGCAACAACATTGTAATATTTTCCCAAGATTTCCTTAATTCAAACATGCATTTTGCTTTGAAACTCCTATGTTATAGGAGAAAATGCTCTCCGCAGAAAGTTGCAAGTTTCTCCTGGGAGCTGATCTTTCTGCTGCTATTCTTAGAGTTGTCACTTCAATCAGTCTATAAGAACGAGAATTGCATTGCACGAACACAATGCAGAATTTTTGTTTCACACCGTGTGCCAAATTTGAACGGATTCCTCAAATTCTATTTAAACCTGTAACAAGAGCAACGCATTCTTGCTAAAAGCAGTTTTATGGCAGGAAAAATGGATCACACACACATATGCGATTGTCTCTCTTTCAGGGGTGCATGCATAAATGCCAAGAAACTGCATTAGAGAGACCTCACCCAAAGAAAACAAGATCATTGTGTGGAAAATGGACCTGCCAAATAAGGAGAGACGGTCACCGGAGAATGGCCCCAGCTCGGCTAGGCCCTGTTGCTCAAGCCTCAAGGTAAGTCTTCTGACTTGAACACCTATAGGAGCTTTATTCTCAATTGTCACATTGTGTTGATGCCTGAAGGAGAAGCGCTGGTATGTCTGCGAGCTCGCAGGTCCATTGCTTTCCTCGTAACAGGCTTTGAAGGCCTCTGGCGCTGTGACGTCATTGGGTCCAAACAAGATTTAGCTTCAGTTTGTGGTGGAATCTTCTTCTGAAGAGCTGAGCACTGAGAACAGAGGGGGTTTTGAGCCAGCGCTCCTGATGAGATGATTATGGCTAACGATGTAAATAATGAGAGAGTCATGCTCCACAGTTGCTTTGTCATAAACACATGAGCACGGCCACAGAAGATGCATTCAGCTCTCTCTATAAGACACGCAGTCATGTTAAGGTATAATGTAAAGGTTTACTTAAAGGGTTAGTTCACCCAAAAATGTCATTAATTACTCACCCTCATGTCGTTTCAAACCCGTAAGACCTTCGTTCATCTTTGGAACACAAATTAAGATATTTTTGATGGAATCTGAGAGCTGTCTGACCCTGCATAGACAGCAACGCAACTGAAATGTTCCCAAGTCCAGAGATGTAGTGAACCACTGATGTCACATGGATTATTTTACAGATCTCCTTGCTATGTTTCTGGATATGGGAACGTTTCAGTTGCGTTGCTGTCTATGCAGGGTCAGACAGCTCTCAGATTCCATCAAAAATATCTTAATTTGTGTTCCAAAGATGAACGAAGGTCTTACGGGTTTGAAATGAAATGAGGGTGAGTAATTAATGACAGAATTTTCATTTTTGGGTGAACTAACCCTTTAAGATCAACTTTAAACCGTGAAACCGTGGTCCTTGTTGATTCATACATTGCAAGTAAATGGCTACTGTCACTTTGAGACTCAAAAAAGCACATACAGACAACACAAAATGAATACCCGTGGCTCCTGATGCTATATTGAGGTCTAATGAAGCTAAAGAAAGTTAACATTATTTACGACGTTATCACCTGTAATCCAGAGTCTCAGACAAACAGTCTGGAGTGATGCCCGGTTCATGAACGAATCATTCTTTTGAACCAGTTCACCAAATTAGACTGAAGCGTCTGAAACCGTTTACGTCTCGAGCAGCACAGATCTACAAGTTACTCAATCAAAACATACTTTTAGACGCCTTGCAGTCACTCTGACTCTAAATAAGCCAATATTTGAATCAGTTCATTGAAATCAACTGTTCTAAACAACCAGTTTGCAGAAAAGAATCAGACTTCCCCGTTTGACTGAGGCTATGGATTACAAGTAATATTGTTGTAAATAAGAAAATGCTTTTAATGTAAGGTAATAATGTTGTGAATAACTTCAATAATGTCCTACATGGCAGAAATCCAAAAGTGCATTCTGACTGTTGCTCTCTAGGCCATTGAGGGGTTAAATGCCTTTTTAAAGATCATAAGAGCAATCGCAGAAGACCTTATCAGCTGATATGTTTCGGGTATCAAGCCTCTGACCCTCTTGATTTTAACGGGTGAATGACTAGCGAGTGTTTCTGTATCCAGAAAGACAAGCCATATGACAGACTAAGAAACATTCAGCACAAAATTAGTGACATAAAATGTGTTTTTTTAACACAATGAGATCAGGCACATGCAGATGAGATCTGGATTTAGGGCTTGTTTTTGCTTGGGATTATATTTGTGTGAGACAACAGTGTAAAAGCTGCTTAGAATCAGATTATTTTGCGCAGCTGACGAAAGACGCGAGCACAATGAAAAGGCCGTTTCTAAGAAAAGAGACCACGCAGAGGTGCGGTAAATTACACCTAAGATGTGTCGTGATCATAATCCTCAGATAAACCTTTACGGAGGCCTATTCTGATTTCCAAATTCTTGGCTTTAGCCTGAGGTCTGATCTTAGAAATGATCTGGATGCTTCAGGAGCACAGGCTAATCTGATGAATGAAGGTATTGTAACTGCACTCATAGAGACTCTTATGGTAAAGCCGATTAACGTTTCCAGTAGTGTTCTAGCTCTACAAGTTTTTCTCCCAATAACACAAAAATAAGAAATTGTCACATCCAGTAAAAAAAAATTAAGAACAACTTGGACCACATTCAAAGGTTCGAGGATCAGTTCATTTAGTTGTGGTTTATTTATCATCCTTACCAACACCAAATACTTGTGAATTATGGTATTGCTTGGACTAAAGAGATTTATCTGGATCTGAAAGTCATCACAGCCATGAAAAAAAGGAAATATCAAGATATCCAGACAAGAAAAAGTCATGCAAATGAGTTTAAACTATTAAAAATATACATTTAATTGCCTTTTTTGCATATAAAATATTTCAATGGCTCTAAATTGCTGTTCATAAAATTTAGTGCCATTGATCTACTATTATTTTTTTCTCATTATTTTGAATTAGATTTTATGTTTTCATTTTCATTTTCGTTAAAGTTTTAGTAGTTTTCTTGTGTTTTGGTCATTTTTATTATTATTATTTTATATGTCTATGTAGTTTTTATTAAGTTTTGTTTTTTAGTTTTAGTTATTGTAGTAAATTTAAACTAAATGAAAATGAGATAATGTAATGTAATTTTTATTTCATTTTATTTTTTATTTATTTTAGTAGGTGTTTTTAAATTTTATTTGTATTTTAATTTATTTATTTTAATTTATTTATTGTCTATAAGTTCTGGTTTTTAGTTTTAGTTTATTTAGTTTGAGTTATTTTATAATTATTTAAACTTTATTTAAATGAAAATAAGAAATGTTGCCTTGGCAAAAAGTTTAAAGGGATCATATGATGCTTTTTTAAAGATCATTATTTTGTGTATTTGGTGTAACAGAATATGTTGACATGCTTTAATGTTGAAAAACACAATATTTTTCAAGTACTGTACATTATTGTAGGTCCTCTATGTCCCGCCTCTCTCAAACGCTTCGTTTTCTACAAAGTTCCTCCTTCCGACAAGCGCAGTCTGCTCTGATTGGCCAGCTGGTCCAGTGCATTGTGATTGGCCGAACACCGCAAGCACTCGGCGGAAATGTAACGCCCCTTACCATAATCACGAGCTTCATCTTTCAAAATAAATGTAAAGACAGAGCCCGAAAGGAGAACAGAGTCGCGTGACAGACACAGTGATGAAGCTGGTATGTGTGTGCAGTACACAAGCCACGGTTAAGACAGCTGACTCCACTGTGATCTCTCTCTCACTCTCTGTCACACACGCACACACTCACGCACACACACACACAAACGCACACACACACACAAACGATGCGCAAAACTCCGCATTTGAAGAGTCAATAGCAAATACTTAAACTAATAACAAAACAGTAGCTGATTCAGAAGCGGCAGATTGTCATAGCAAAGTCAGAATTACCTGCTCTCCTAGGTTCACGAAACGGTCGTCCATAAAATGCATTGCTGTTCTGTTGTAAGTAATCTTAAAGATTTCTAAATGCATCTACTTTCGGAAGGCCAAATAAAGTGCTTCTGCTTTCGTCTAGAAACACACAGCGTCTCTCTGACATGGCTGCTTCAACACTAACTTTCTGTAAGGTCAAAAATTATCAAAGACTTCTGCTTTCCTGTCCCAAACCTATCTTCAGTAACAAAAGGGCCATTTGGAATTCCTGAAGGCACAGAGGTGCTGATAGTGATCAAGGCCTGTAGGCCAACATGTGTATACATCGGGGGTCTGCTAATTGTCACACCTTTTGCCCAGTGGGTGAAGTTATAATCTGCTGATTGGTCAGTTTGAATGTCTCACATTTGGTTTTTAGTCACATGGTCAAGGAAGGGATAAAAGAGGACTGTAACTGTTGCTCTGTCTCTTTCCTTGGCTGTCTTTTTCCTTGGCTGGCTCTTTGCTGCCTCTTTTCTTTGTTGGAGCTCTTCTTGGGTTTCTGCCCTCTCTCCCTCTTTTTCTTCCTCTCTCTATCTCTTTCTCTCAGGTAATATTTTACATGTTGGGTACAATTAACTATGCTTTACCATCCTTCATCTATTTTGTAACCAATTCAAGTGTAACCATAACAAAATATTGTTATTAAACCATTTCAATTATTAATTATGTGCTAACCAGTCTTGATTCAAGGTTCATCTTAAAGTTTTACCTATTGCAATACAATAGTCACACAATAGCAACGCTCTCCCACATATGTAGCTATTCTAACTGCGCTTATTTCCGTCGTTGGTATAAGTGGCAGTGGGTGGTAATAGACTAGAAATTTACAGTTTTATACCATCGTGCTGATAACGTTTCTTTAGTCATTCGGCAATCCTACAGCCTGAACCACCGTAGGAAAACCATCCTTACAACCCCTTTAAGGTTTTTATTATTATTATTTATTTTAATTTTTTTCAGTTAACAATAATATACCCTGATATGTATATACAAAATTTAAATGACAATCTGTTACATCATGTAAAGTGTCAATGGTCAAAAAGTGAGGAAATGCTAAAGTAGATTTTTTCTTCTATAATATGTTATCGTCAATGTTCAAAGGCATTCGGTTCTATGCTGTGCCAGAGCTATGGAGCATAAATTGCAGAAGTCAGTGCATGACATGCTTGGGAAATCCATAAGCGCTTGAAGGGACCTATGTGCTCTTGAGTGAGGAAATCTCTTGACTGTTGTAAAAGCTGAAAATTAGGCCACGGCGAGCACTTGCTGTTGGCTGCTGGTCAGATTTCTGCGCCTATGTGTAATGTGATCCAAGTTGTGATCCAAGAAGATGAGGGACGTGCCACTGCATTGACAGAAAATGTATGATGATTTGAAGTCAGTGACAGATGCTTGTGCAACATTTGGTTGAGGGGTCTGTTCTCGTATTACCCATCTACATACTTGTCAAAAGTTTGGAAACGTTATGATGCTCACCAAGACTGCATTTTGTAAATCAAAAATACAGTAAAAAATTTTGAAATATTATTACAATTTCAAATAACTATTTTCTATTTGAATAGATTTTAAAACATAATTTCTTCCTGTGATCAAAGCTGAATTTTCAGCATCATTCCTCCAGTCTTCAGTGTCACATGATCTTCAGAAATCATTCTAATATGCCGATTTGCTGCTTAAGAAACATTTCTTATTATTATCAATGTTGAAAACAGTTGTGCTGCTTCATATTTTTGTAGAAACCATGATACATTTATTTTGATGAACAGAAAGTTCAAAAGAACAGCATTTGTTTGAAATAGAATCTTTTGTAACATTATTAATGTTTTTACTGTCACTTTTGATCAATTTAATGCATATTTGCTGAATAAAAGCAATAATTTCTATTAACATGCAGACATCCCAAACATTTGAATGGAAGTATATCGTGGTTTCTGAAGCATGAAGTTGCACAACTGTTTTCAACATTGATGATAATATAATATAATATAATGTTCCTTGAGCAGCAAATCAGCATATTAGAATGATTTCTGAAGATCATGTGACACTGAAGACTGGAGCAATGATGCTGAAAATTCAGCTTTGATCACAGCAATAAATTACATTTTACAATACATTCACTTAGAAAACACTTATTTTAAATTGTAATAATATTTCAGGCAATATTTGCAGTTTTTTACTGTATTTTTGAGCTCACAAATGAAGCCTTGGTGAGCAGAAGAGATTAAAAACATTTAAAAACTGTAATGTTTCCAAACTTTTGACAAGTACTGTACATTCTTTGCTGCTTGTTTTCAGTTCGTCAGCGGACAGGTGATTGTCACCGTTCACCTTTCAGTTGTTTCTATTGTGAGCGTCCCGTCGTGGGAGAACATGTCTGACACGTCCAGTGTGCTTTACAAACTCTTTCTCACACTTTTGTTGTGTTTTATCCTTCTTTAAGATACTAGTTCTTTAGATACGGCTTTCTTCACTCAGCGTTAGAAACCTCTCAAATCCCAGCATGCTCTGCGCTATCCCCTGTAGCCCAAAGTAAGCATAAATCTTTCAGAAATATTAGTGCTCAAGTCCCAGTCGAAGAGCACAATCCATAATGACACAGAGCTGCATGACCCAGAACAAAGTTGCGATAACTCAGTTAAGTGAAGGACGCAGACTGTAAACACTGCCGTGTTTGTGAGAAGAACAGCCTCGGCTGATTGATTGATCGATCTGGTTAAGTTATGGCAATGAAATGAATCAGACATGTCAGTTCACTGAAGTTGTGAATGTCTGGGTTTATTTTTTTTATTTTTTTAGTATTTACAGGGGATGGAAAAAGTTTGGAAAGCTGCTCAGCAAGAATGCATTTATCTGAGTAAAAATACAGTAAAAATTGTGAAATATTTTTACAATTTAAAATGTGTTTCCTATGTGAATATATTTTAAAATTAATTAAAAAATGTATTCCTTTGATCAAAGCTGTATTTTCAGCATCATTACTCCAGTCTTCAGTGTCACATGATCCTTCAGAAATCATTCTAATATGCTGATTTGCTACATTTACATTATATTATATTATATTATATTAGTATCAATGTTGAAAACAGCTGTGTCGCCTCATGCTTCAGAAACCATGATATACTACCATTCAAATGTTTGGGAAGTTTGCGCATTTTAGTAGAACGTAATGCTTTTTTTCAACAAATATGTATTACATTTTTCAAAAGTGACCGTAAAAACATTAATAATGTTACAAAAGATTCTATTTCAAATAAATACTGTTCTTTTGAACTTTCTATACATCAAAGAATCCTGAAAAAACTGTTTCCGCAAATTAAGCAGCACAACTGTTTTCAACACTTATAATAATATATCACTATTTTATATAATTATCATTATAATATTAAATAAATAAAATTATCACTATACTATTAATAAATAATTTTTATAGTAGAAAAAAAATTATATATATATATATCTAAATATATATATATAAAATCTACTTTAAAAGGTATTTATTGATATTATAATGATAATTAAATTTAATTTTTAAAAAACTGTTTATAAAAGGACTTTTATGCAGTCATAAAAAGATTGTTTTAATCAAAAGTTTTATGCCGATGAGCTTCAAAAAGTGATTCAGCTCTTTTTTCCGTCTTTGTACATGGAAAATTCAAGTGTGTGTTGAAAGACGACTATAGCTGACGATTTGATCATCAAAGGCTTCTCGTCTCATCTCTTCTGGCCTCGTCTTTTTTCCCCTCTTCTCTCTTTGCTTCTTCACCCTTCTCTTCTCCACCTTTCCGTTGATTATTAATTTGGATGCAGGGAGTGTGCATATGTGCGGGAAACCCCACAAGAGTGAAGATGCACCACTGTGCCGAGGCGAAACCTCAGCGACTAATTTTTTGCCATTGTTTTGCTCATATGGAGGCTGTGTCACTGTGGTTGAGTGCAGTAGCATCGCTCAAGAGCGTGACATAAACTCCCCTAATCCGCTTTTTGTCCCCACTACCCATAATGCAATGCAGTTTGAGAAATGCATCCCCCCCTCCATCTCTCCCATCTCTACTCTGGTTCTCTTATCCCCTACAATTTTAAATGCATATTAATGAAGAGTTGCTTCCATGTCCAAAAATAGGTTAATGAGGGAGAGTGTGAGTTGCAGCATCTGACGAAGCGCGGGTGAATAAAACCTCTCTTTCTGTGTCTCATTACAGAAGTTCCTCGTGGCCTTGTCCTTTGCCTACTTCGCCAAGGCATTATCCGGGAGCTATATGAAAAGCACAATAACTCAGCTGGAAAGACGCTTCGACATCCCCAGTTACTTAATAGGTGTCATTGATGGAAGCTTTGAAATAGGTAAGAACCGGATCTTCATGCGTCAGCAGACCTTTCGCTATGTTTCGATCCCGTCACCTCCGCCAACCAGTTGCCAAGGCTCTTGTCTAGCCTTTCTCAGCATCTGCGGCGCTCCTTGCACCGGTGCAAAATAATACAGAGACACACCATGTGTGCTGCAATTTACACTCATCTGCAGTGCAATCGTCCAACAGATCGGACAGTTATGCAACTGCAGTGTGAAGAGCTCTCATCTTCACAAATGCAAATTGCATTTTTAAGTTTCCACGTGCATAAATCATTACATTGCAATAAAATGCTTTACTTTGCTAAATAGCAGTGTCCCAAAGAAAATTTTATTACCATGATAATTGTTTGCATCATTTGTTTGCATTCTTTGATGAATAGAAATTTCAAAAGAACAGCATTTATTTGAAATAGAAATCTTTATAAATTATAAATGTCTTTACTGTCACTTTGATCAATTTAATGCATCCTTGCTGAATAAAATTACAAATATTTCTATAATAAATAACAATATAATATTTACTAAATAAATATTAAATAAATAAAATATATGAATCTGTTTAATGCATTCTTGCGGAATAAACTTTCAAATATTAATATAATATTTACAAAAAATAAAATATAAATATTGATCTATTCAACTTGCTGAATAAAAGTACAAATATTTAGACAATAAATATAAAATTTTGAAAATAAATAAAATATAAATATGAATCTATTTAATGCATTCTTGCTGAATAAAAGTACAAATATTTAAATAAAAAAATATAATATTTACAAAATAAAACATTGATAATGTATTATTTAATCATATTACATAATTATAGTTGTATTACATATTATTATTAGCATATTATATATTTATTAATTTATAATGATTATCCCAAAATCTTAATCACTTAATATTTTGACCTTTGCAGGTGTGCAGGGATGCCAGTAGTAAAACAAAAAAGTATGCCACAGAACCACCATTAAAAGATTGTTGTAATCAAAGTTTTATTCCGATGAGCTTCAAAAGTGACTCAGCAGCTCTTTATTCTTCTTTGTGCATGTAAAATCATAATCTAGAGTAATGAAAGCAAGGCTAAACCCTGCTCACACTGCTGCAGCCGCCGCTCACGTGGCCCTAGCAACCAGTGTTTCCATAGGAGCGTTGCCATGGCAATGGGAAACGGCATGCAGCCTCGCAGAGATCGTGTGTCAGAGTTAGCATCACTGTCTCATTGTCTTACGTCCCCATTATCAACAAGTACCAGGAAAACCCGCCAAACAAAGACTGCTGTGTGTTATTGTGTGTTTTATAAATGTTTGGGTGAGTTGTTTCTTTTTGGTTAGGCTGACCTCCTTTCAAACTGAGCCGTGGTGTAAATGTCTGAGAATTCCTGTTCCCATTGAAGCCATGAAATGTCCTGAACACCACACTGGGTACAGAGCTGTGCTATAATCGTCCTCACAAAGACCTCCGTTCATGGAGCTGTGAAGCTCAGAAACCAAATAAATCAGCCAATAAATGTTCCTCGCAGATAAAGAGGTCAATCATGTAGAAATCAGCATCATGTTCTGAGAGTTTATGGAGAGGATACGTGCACTCATGGGTCATCATTATAGGGTTTTTATTGCTTGATGGACAGTAGCAAATAATATGTATTAAGAATTGCTCACGCAAAAATTTTAATTTGCTAAGAATACACTTCTAGATGAGTTTGTCAGATTTGGAGAAATGTAGCTTTACATCTCTTGCTCAGCAAAGGATCCTCTGCAGTGAATGGGTGCCGTCAGAATGAGAGTCCAAACAGCTGATAAAAACCTCACAATAATCCACAAGTAATCCACACCTCTCCAGTCCATCAGTTAACGTCTTGAGAAGTGAAAAGCTGTGCAATTGTAAGAAACAAATCCATCAAGACATTTTTTAACATTTAACCGTCATAATCCACAATTATGTGGATTGGACTCAATCAGCTGTTTGGACTCTCATTCTGACGGCACCCATTCACTGCAGAGCATCCATTGGTGAGCAAGAGACGCAATGCTACATTTCTCCAAATCTGATGAAGAAACAAACTCATCTACATCTTTGATGGCCTGAGGGCGAGTACATTTTCAGCTGATTTAAATTTTTAGGTGAACTGTCATTTTAAGGTTACTTTAGTTCACACATTTATGTTTGGATTTAATTTTGGTTGGAAGTAATGAAGCCAGTTCAACTCAATCACAATTTCCACATCATAAAATGTTTGTCTGAACAGTTTCGTCCATTCTCTGCTTCTAGGTAACTTGTTAGTGATCGCCTTCGTGAGTTACTTTGGTGCCAAACTTCACCGTCCGAAGATCATCGCCATCGGCTGCCTGTTGATGTCACTTGGGACTTTTCTGATTGCCTTGCCCCATTTTATAATCGGACGGTAAGCCAAGTTTCATCCGTAAGTGAAAATGTGTGTGATGTCAGCAGGGTGAGCTGTTTTAAAGGGTCACATGTATCCAGTTTATTCCCCTGCCCACGAATGCCATCGAGTTGTATTTAGTATGTGTTTGTGTTCAGACGCTGTCTGCTGTTTCTTTATCAGATGTGTGTTTTACCATTGTAAAGCTGCTGTATCAAGGAAACATTTTTAGCTGATATACAGAACAAACAGAATTTTGCATGACCTCGCTCTGCTCATTCAAATTTGACTTCATCCTTGTACATCGACATGCAATCTCAACCTTGAAAGTGTGCCAGGTTTTCAGTTTTACATGCGGCTCTTCGAAGGCACCACAGCTTGGATGTATTTAAAGTGACTCGAGTGAAATTTCCGTGATGGATTAACATACTGCATTTTAATGTTAATGTTTCATATCTAGGCCATGTTTTTGAAGCACATTATTTATAGAAATTCTATATTGCATCCCGTTTTTACAGCAACAGCATGTTCAGACTAGAGTGTCATTGATTTGAGGTTCACCTGTGCATTTGCTTCACTGTCTGTGCAGATATAGGTTGTAATATACAGCTTATTCATCAGTGTTCAGCTTTGTCTCCTCGAGCAGGGTAATACCCAAAATACTATGACTGGATTCTTTTTTCTTGTCATATTTTTGTTAACGGTATTACTGTAATTATTATTATTTTAGATTTTGTATTTTTATTATAACTCTATTTTTATTATTTAATTATCAATATGATGCATCTTTTCTATCTTAATTATTGTTGACAAAATAAAAAAAAATTAACTCTTTTTATTATTTAATTATCATTATCATATATCTTTTTCATCTTTATTATTGACAAAATAAAAATATATATATTAACTCTTTTTTTATTATAATTATCATTTTGATTAATATATATATATATATATATATATATATATATATATATATATATATATATATATATATATATA
>NW_015505308.1:805663-854528 GCF_001515645.1 Sinocyclocheilus grahami | reverse complement strand
GTGGGGGGTCAGCCTGTCAGTGCTCAGACCATACGCCGCACACTGCATCAAATTGGTCTGCATGGCTGTCGTCCCAGAAGGAAGCCTCTTCTAAAGATGATGCACAAGAAAGCCCGCAAACAGTTTGCTGAAGACAAGCAGACTAAGGACATGGATTACTGGAACCATGTCCTGTGGTCTGATGAGACCAAGATAAGCTTCTTTGGTTCAGATGGTGTCAAGCGTGTGTTGCGGAAACCAGGTGAGGAGTACAAAGACAAGTGTGTCTTGCCTACAGTCAAGCATGGTGGTGGGAGTGTCATGATCTGGGGCTGCATGAGTGCTGCCGGCACTGGGGAGCTACAGTTCATTGAGGGAACCATGAATGCCAACATGTACTGTGACATACTGAAGCAGAGCATGATCCCCTCCCTTCGGAGACTGGGCCGCGGGGCAGTATTCCAACATGATAGCGACCCCAAACACACCTCCAAGACGACCACTGCCATGCTAAAGGAGCTGAGGGTAAAGGTGATGGATTGGCCAAGAATGGGCATCCTCAAATATATATATATATATATATATATATATATATATATATATATATATATATTCATAAAAATTTTTATATATATATTTCATAAACTATTTTATTATTTATTTAACTATCATTATGATGTTTTTATGATGTCTTCATTATTGTTGACGATATAAAAAATTATTTATATTTGTGTGATGCACTTTTTCCGTCTTCATTATTCTTGCAAAAAATTAAAAATACATTTTTATTAACAAATGTTTTATTAGTTAATTGTCGATGTTTTTTCTGTCATCATTATTGTTGACAAAATAAAAAAGGTTTTATATTTTTATTAACTTTTTTATTTTTTTCATGTATCTTTCTCATCTTCATTATTGTTGACAAAATAAAGAACTGTATTCTAATCCAAATATGTTTGTTTCATCAATCTGTGTCCCTTTTGTTGTGTCATGTGACATGGTTTCTGATTTCTGCTGCTGACTTGATGTTCTTTATGCAGCTACAAGTTTGAAACATCGATTCGATCGTCAGTGAACTCAACCAATAGCCTCTCTCCATGTCGAGTGAGGTCTAGCGTTCTGGCCGCAGGTCCCAGTGCTTCTTCAGTGCCGAGCTCAGGTACAGAACCACCTACGGCTTGAGTTAGATTGGAGTCTTGCTGTTTAAACTAGTTTTAAAACCTGATGGGGACTAACTTATGCTGGTGCCGTGTATGGCTTCATATGGTTTAATATAGTCTTGCTAATGCATCATATTTGCTGAATGAAATCAATACTTATTTCTTACTAATTTTGTGTCTGATTCCCAAAATACTACCTGTTTTGCTCAAGCACGAAACTTTCTTACAAAATGTGTGTTTTGTTGTATTTTTCCTTTTACAACCATTTGTAAGGTGAAGAAGTCTTGAATTATCCTTTAATTACCAGAAAAACTGCCACAAAGACAATTTTCTGTCTTCATCTGAGCCAGATTACCACTCTTTGTTTAAATCTCAGCTGATTTTCATATGTAAGACATTATTTTATGCCTAATCCTGATTTCAAGGTTAGAATTAGTGACAGAAGAAAATGCAAACACCACCCTGATGGTGTGGGTGGTTTACTACATCCAAATAGTGAAAGAAAATGACAGATTTTGTGAAAAAAAAAGCTTAGTTTGTAAAGTTCATTGACATTAAACGAAGTATTTGAACATATTTTTTCACTCCACTCGAAACTTTTGACATTTGACTGCTTTTGTTATTTCGACAAGTGCACTAAAGCTGATACATTTATATACTTAGAAAAATCTTCAATCTTATTTTGCAAAAAAAAAAACTACATGATTGAAGTTTTTGACCATTTTTAATTCAGCATCATCAAATTAACTAATATTAGGCCTTTTTTTTAAAGATGCATGGCTGTGCAGTAATCTGTCATCGCTTGTTTGTCCTGTCTCATTTTATTCGCTATATTTGTCATGTGTTGATTTCTCGAAATGCCTCTCATTTGCAACCCTTCTCACCCTCTCTTCCCTCTTTCTCAGGTTGCGAACACGAGTCCAGGTTGTCCATGTGGATCTATGTTTTCCTTGGGAATATCTTGCGAGGAATCGGCGAGACCCCAGTGCAACCTTTGGGAATCTCATACATCGATGATCACGCTCTGGAGGAGAATGCAGCCTTCTACATCGGTACATCTACAAGTTTGTTCATGCATTTATGATTGGAGTGAAAATAGGACAGATATGCATTTGCTGCTTCATCGGTTACCACAAATTCAGTGAGAATCGCAGACAGTTTGCCGTTTAACCGTTTCCTGGTATTAATTGTTTTTCCTAGAGAGCATTGCCTTTCTTGGTAAACAGCCCAGACTAATCAATTCTTGCCGTCTGCATTAGGATGCGTCCAGACGATATCAGTCGTCGGTCCGGTGTTTGGCTACCTGCTGGGGTCTGTCTGTGCCAAGATATACGTGGACATTGGATTTGTCAACATGGGTGAGTGAAACGGTGCTGTTGTATGATTCACTATTTCCTAAAGGAGTGATTAAGTTCAGTTGCATCTGGATGCCGTACGTCTCTGGAAATGTACAAGTCAAGGTTTTCTTGAATATAAAGAGCACATAATAATAGAAAATGCTTCTGTTCTGTATGTTTTCATGAGTTTTTGGCTCATCTTGACTAGACTAGTGAATCAAAAACTCATAAAAGGAAAATAGTTCATTGTGAAATCAAGGATTCGCTCCTCAGATCTGGAGCAAGTCCAGTTTATTCATATTAGTCTTATTTTGTTTGTGTTTCGAACAAAAGCAGGAGGAAATAAGAAACTTTGTTGTTTCTTGTTTGAAAGCCATGGAGGCTGTTTATGTTGGATCTGAGTGCGATTCTGGCATCCGAACGCACTCTTTATTTGACTGGGGACGATGTAAAGGTTAAAAAATGTTAAGCTGTGATTTATCCAACAGCTATTTTGCTTGTGAAATGAGACTGGGAGGTTAAACGGGGCATAAGCTGAAGCATGCAATATCCTTAAATTGCATGACATTAATATTAGAAATGTGTGCGTAGTTAGAAGATACTGAAAATCAGTGGTCAGTCCATCATGGTGTACAAAGCTGATTCCTTACAGAACATTTTTTGGCATTGGCAAAGTTTATGTATGTGAAATAATGCGTGTTGGAGACGCAGGCCATTTCTTTATGGATAATATAGCGTTACACCCTGAAGTCAAGACGTTTGGCAGTTGAGTTAAGCTGTAAGATATTGTGTATTAAATATTCAGCCAATAAAAACTATATCACATATCTTAATATCAAATGTTTTGGCATTCATTTTATTTAGTGGACAATAAAACAGCACAGACAACAACATCCAGGTGTGAAAAACTTGTTGCATCTTTCCCCAAAAGACTCATGGCTGTATTAGATCAAAAGGGTGTTTCTACTAAATACTGAGCAAAGGGTCTGAATACTTAGGACCATGTGATATTTCAGATTTTCTTTTTTAATAAATCTGCATAAATGTCAACAATTCTGTGTTTTTCTGTCAATATGGGGTGCTGTGTGTACATTAATGAGGAAAAAAAATTAACTTAAATGATTTTAGCAAATGGCTGCAATATAACAAAGAGTGAAAAATTTAAGGGGGTCTGAATACTTTCCGTACCCACTGTACATAAATCCTTGCAGGAGTATTGTTTCTATAGAGATTTATACATTTAATGATACTAAAGACAGCATAATTAAGATTTTTGAGAGGGGGTTTTTAAGTCTCTCATGCTCAGAAAGGCTGCATTTATTTGATCAAAAGTACAGTAAAAATCTGAAATATTATTAAAAATTAAAATAGCTGTTTTCTATTTGAATATACTGTAAAATGTCATTTATTTCTGTGATGCAAAGCTGAATTTTCATTCCTCCAGTCTTCAGTGTCACATGATCTTCAGAAACCATTCTAGTACGCTGATTTGCTGCTCAAGAAACATTTCTGATTATTATCAATGTTGAAAACAGTTGCGCTGCTTCATATTTTTGTAGAAACTCTGGATACCTTGGATTTATTAAATGAATCAGAAGTGACAGTAAAGACTTTTATAATGTTACAAAGATTTATATTTCAAATAAATGCTGTTCTTTTGATTTCTATTCATCAAAGACTTCTGGATAAAAATGTATGACCATTTCCACAAAATATTAAACAGCAAATTGATAACAGATTGGTAATAATAGGAACCATTATTAATATTTGAGCACTAATATTAATTAATAATAACTGAGCAACAATGGAGAGTATAAGAAACATCTTTAAAAAAACATTTTAAAAATCTTAATTATTCCTAACTTTTGACCAGTATTGTAAGTATTACTGTAAGTAACAGCTTTTATTTTCTGATATTCAAATTTTTTTTTTATATATATTACTTTTCTAATATATTTTTCTCTTCTGTCAAACACGAAAAAGGTTTTTTTTCCTGTTTTTTTTTTTTTAAATACAAAGAATGTATATATATATTTTTACTTCCAAGCTCCGAAAAGCTAAATTCACTCTTGGGTTGAGTTAAAGAATCTAGGTTTGATGCTATAGATGTCAAACTTCATTCTGCCACCTAGTCATGACATCTTTAAACATGTTTCCAAATAAAGCTACAGAATGACTTGAAAAGACTTGCATTTTATAGTGCAGAAGTCATATAGATCACTTTGATGCTGCTTTTTCAATCTTGACAGTACAAATCACCATCTTTTTGTATGGAAAAGAGCAGTTTGAACATTCTGCTTAGCATCTCGTTTTGTGTTTCAGGATTAAATGTGGCAAAAAATGTGTTTGGATGTTCCATTACTTGTTTACATGAAATGCTACGAACGTTTCAATCTACTGGCACAACATGGAGTCTGACAGAGCATACATGAGCTGAGAGAGAGCGCGAGACATCTAAGACTGTCTGTAGATCATAGTCTGCGTCTGCGTCTGCCTCGGCTGTCTGCCTGGCCCAAATATTCTGAACATGTGACAAGCTGCAGCGAGCCTCGTAACGTCTGTATTCTCGCTGTTGACATATGCGCGTGTGTGTGTGTGTGTGTGACTGTGTGTGACTGTCTTCTCACAGAGAGCATTAGCATCACCCCGGGAGATGCACGCTGGGTAGGCGCCTGGTGGCTGGGATACCTCATTGCAGGATTCATCACCCTGCTCTCAGCGATGCCGTTTTGGTTCTTGCCCAAGTCTTTGCCCCTGCCAGAGAGACAGCTTGACAAGTATTCTCCAGAGCGGACCAGCTTCATCAAAGACTCGCCCCTGCTGGAGCACAAGTACCAGGCAGACGAGCCAGCTAACTTCCTAGAAATGGCCAAAAGTAAATCACCTAGAATTCACAGAAAACTTCACGCTCTGAAGTATCAGATGTCTGCACTGGTCTAGGCTACATAAAAAGCGGATTTGACCCATTTAAAGTGCTGTAATGTCATTGCATTAATTAAGAAAATATCAAACCATTTGGCATTTATTGTAACCCTAGAAAGACCTACTGTATCGTATTTGATTGGCAAATTTCTAAGGCCTTTAAATGATCAAAACTTTGCTGAAAAACTGGTTGAACGGCATCTACTTCGGTTCACTTGATTATCCATCATCATTTTTAGAAAAATCAGTGCGTCTCAAATCTGATCATCAGGATCTTTTGAGGAGCGTTTGTTTCCAGAAGCTTTACTTTCACTGTTGATCTTCCCAAGCCTCCAGAATATCTCGCATATTTTGAGGAATGATAATCTCTCAATTATCATTGGATTGCATTACATTTTATGATTTGATCATTTAAATCTCATTTTATAAGACATATTATTGGAGATATAGAGTGACGGCGGATATTTATTGCATTTTATGTAATTATCTACTATACTGTTATAAAGATCTCATTGATTTACATTACATGCATCAGAATTTAATTATTTTTGTCCATACTAATATCAGCATCTGCACCAAATTGCATATTTTTGCTTAGTTTGGGCCCCTGAATAAAAGGAAGGTGTTTTTTCCTCCCTGTATCAGACTATATGAGCCATAAAAGCATGATGGATCAAATATGATACTCAACAAAAACACTTATTTATTTTTTTTTCTCTAAAGGTTCAATAAACTGTTTAACCAAGTATTTTTTTCTGTCTACTATTCCATATGTCAGGCTTTACAGGGTTAAAGAAAGCACTGGCATCCTTTTCAGTCAAAACTTTTGCTTGCATAACTTTACATGATTTAAAATGGCAAAACAATAGAATTATTTTTGGAAATGAAGAAAAATTTGGTGTTTAGAAAACCAAACTAATACTTTTTTCTGCCATATCTATACATCACTAGGACATAATTGTGAAATTGAATACTTCATGCATCCACTAAAACTCAAGTGAAGTTAGTTCTTAGAAAAGTTTATGAATCATTTATTTGCTATCTTGTATTTAATGCATTGACATTCATTCATTTCAGTTGTGGTGCATGTATGCTGTGGATTGACAAATAAAATTCAGCTATTTGCATCATTCTTAAACATTTTGTATTCATGTTTTCCAGACTTTTTGCCAACGCTCAGATCCCTTTTGGGGAATCCAGTCTATTTTTTGTATCTCTGTGTCACCATCATCCAGTTCAACTCTTTGATCGGTATGGTGACGTACAAGCCAAAATACATCGAGCAACATTACGGGCAGTCAGCGTCCAAAGCCAACTTCTTAATGGGTATGGGCTTCCTCTAAATGCACGGATATATTACAGTTCACGGTGCAGCTGTGACCTTAGAGCTTAATGTATTCATGTTTTCCAGACTTTTTGCCAACGCTCAGATCCCTTTTGGGGAATCAAGTCTACTTTTTGTATCTCTGTGTCACCATCATCCAGTTCAACTCTTTGATCGGTATGGTGACGTACAAGCCAAAATACATCGAGCAACATTACGGGCAGTCAGCGTCCAAAGCCAACTTCTTAATGGGTATGTCGTCTTCCTCTAAATGCACGGATATATTACAGTTCACGGTGCAGCTGTGACCTTAGAGCTTAAAGTTTTGATTAGATTTTATTAATGTGCGTTAAATATTACTCTATGGTTCTGATATCAAATCTAAAGGTTTTTATAGCTCGGTTAAATCACAGTGTGATATGGCCCGTTACACCTTATGAAAGAGAACGAAATCCAAAAATAATATCAGCACACAACGTAGAGACTGTTGTGCATTTCGGGAAACGGCATTAGCGTTTGAAAATCAGATGGAGGGAAAACAAATAGGCCTATTCTGTATCCCTTAACCTTTCAACCACAAGAAGAGTCTTTGCCTTTGTTTCAAACCCATGACACTGCTCCTTTGATCCAGGTTTTCCTGATGCCGTCTGTTTTTTCAGGAGTGATCAACATCCCAGCCGTGGCCTTGGGAATGTTCTCGGGAGGTGTGATCATGAAGAAGTTCAAGCTGAGCATCATGGGAGCAGCCAAGTTTGCGCTGGGAACGTCTCTTCTGGGCTACTTCCTGTCACTTTTCTTCTTCGCCATGGGATGTGAGAATGCCAGTGTGGCCGGCATCACCAGGTCGTACAATGGGTAGGACGAGACTTTCAGTTTGGATTTCGGTCAGTGGTGCTTCTGCTCAAATCTGAGGCCAGTTGCATAAACACAGCCATTGTGTTTAGACTTTGTCTTAAAAACTAGTCTGACCAACTCGCAGTTAGCCAGAGTAATCGATCGTACTTTACGGATTCAAATTAGTCCAGTCTACATTTTTATGAAAGTGGTTTTAAAAAAAAAGAGTCTTAAAGAAAAAAAATGACTTTGTGAAAATTACTTAGTTGTAAGACTAGTCTAAGCAGTTTTTGCAGCCGGTCTAATGGGGTCAAGCAAGCAATGCAAATAATAAAATGCAACTATATTGTCATGAATAATTTGAATCGCTGAATAATTAGGATAATCATTGGGAGAGGAAAACGCTTTGCATCTTTTTTTGTTTATATGAATAATTTTTTACATTTACAATTTTTGTATATTTTACATTTGCCTAAAGTTCATAAAAAAGATATTAAGGCTGGAAAAAATTATATATGTTTATAATATATGTAAATGTATGTTTATATAAAAATAATCTAAATTCATTGAGATATTATAATTTTTATTAATAGTTTGAATTGTTTTTTTTGTAAATTTTTTTATTAAAGTTTTCGTAGTTTTATTGCGTTTTGTAATTTTTTATTAGATCTTTCTATATAGTTTTTATTATTCTTTTTATTTCAGTTTTAGTTTATTTTAGTACATCAAGATGAAAATGAGAAATGCAAGTAGCGGAAATGAAATGAGTTTAAGTTTTTGGTTACACGTTACAATTAGTTAATTAAATTAGTTAAAATGAACTAACAATGAATAAAACTTGTACTGCATTTATTAATCTTATTAATGTTAATATCATCATTTAGTTAATGTACTGTGAACATGAACATTTTTATTAACTTAACATTAACAAAGGTTGATAAATGCTGTAAAAATACATTGTTCATTGTTAGTTAATGTTAATGCATTAATGAGACCTTATTGTAAAGTGTTGCCAATTTATTTATTTTTTTTCCGTTAATGTTTCTTTTATTTAAAGTGACAAGACACTTTTATTTTTAGTAATAATTTTAATTTCAGTTTTAGTTCATTATAATAACCCTGCGATGCACGCCACCATAGAAAAAACAAAAATTGCACATAAATGTAACTGGTTTTTATTCCTAGTTTTGAACATGCAGAAAAGTCATCAAGATTTGTTCATAAATGTACCATAATAATTATGTATGAATTATATGATGTGCTTCATTTGCAAAATGATAAGTAACAGTATGCTTGTTATGTCTAACTAACAGGACGGAAAGTCTGTGCAAAGTGGACAGTTCTCTCTTAGCGTCCTGCAACGCAGACTGTCAGTGTCCCGAAACAAACTGGGACCCCGTATGCGGTGAGAACGGCCTCACCTACTTCTCCCCCTGCCTGGCTGGATGCCGGACGTCCCACGGCTCTGGAATGAACACGGTAAGCGCGGCCTCTGAACCGAGAGTGTGATTCTGGAACAATGGCGTGTGTTTGTTGTCCTGTTCCCTTCAAAGAATGCGAGCGACATTGTGTTGTTTCATATGCCTTGAACTCGGCTTTTCCCAGCACTCTCTGAAGGGTGTGCACAACCTGTTTGTCTTCAGCTCAAAGGCTTCTCTGAAACTTCCTGAGACGGTTCCTGAGACAAGCATCGCGTTTCATTCCATCTAAACGGCTGCGATACAGTCTGCAGATTAAAGTCAGAGAGTGTTTTCTCCCTCCCATCCTGTGTGTCCATTTCATTTCTCAAGCATCTGTTATACGCACTGTCTTTTGTGCCGTCCTTTCAGACTGTTGCTAAACAAAGAATTAATGTAATTTCAGACTTTAGATGAGTGAGATCAACCAAAGAACACATTGTGACTGTGCATTTGTTCAGCATGTGGAAAGTGTATATTTTTAGATGCTGTTAAGATTTTTTTGTCACCTTTTTATGACAAATTTTATATATATATATATTTTTTTAAGTATAAATAGAACATCTATAATATAAACATCATTTATTTTCTCTCTCTCTCTCATATATACATACATAGACCTACCTTTGATTTTACAACTACAATGTATTTTAAAATAACACTTCTGTGCATTTTACATTTACAACAGTTTTACATTTTTACGTTACATTTGCCTGTAAAATTCAGAGTCAAATGTATTAAGGCTGGACAAAATAATCCATTAATATTCATATGCCACATTAAAAATAGTCAATGCAGTGCACTCTACAATAGAAAAAGTAAAAAATATAAATATATTACAATATAATTGGTAAACAAATAACTTGAGCAATACACTTCATCTAAATTGATTTCATAAGATTTTTTTTTTGTTTATAAACAACTCCAATAACTTTTAAATTACCTTTTCATTGCGTTTCACATGTAGAACAATTGTACATTTGACAATTGTACATCTTTACATTTGGTTTGCCTGTGAAGTTCATCAATGCAGTGCATTCCACAATAGAAAAAGGAGAAAATAATCAATATAATTATAATAAATATTATTGGTAAATGGATAACTTGAACAGTACACTTCATCAAAATTTATTTTATTTCATTAGATTTTTTTTTTTTAAATGTATGAATATAACCACAATCCAAGAGAGAATCATCAATCATAAGATTTGTGCATCATGTTGTCATTTCTAATTAATCATGGGATGGGTAGCTAATTTCCTCTTAAATAATTTAAAAATTTGAATTTGTTTGCTTTTCATATACATATATATAGAGAGAGAGATTTTTTTTTGCTTAAAGATAGCAAGGAATAATCTGCATGAATAAAAAATTTGACATTTTTTGATTAAAGGCCCAATTACCCATACTTCATCAGACAGTTAATGCAATTGTAGATCTAGAAAAGTCCTTGTTAGAATTGTGGTTTGCACATCACTGCACTTGGTAAGTTGCAGCAATGTTGTAACTGCCAAAAAATAGCTGCACAAAGTTGTTTTAAAAGTTGTTTTGCTGCATGAGGTGTGCTTTAAGTAGCATCTGATCTGCTGTGTTTGTGTGTTTCAGGTGTTTGAGCAGTGCAGTTGTGTAGCAGTCGGGAATCATACGGCCAGTGCGGGCCAATGCAACAACAGAGACAGCTGCCATCGAGTCTTCCCCTACTTCCTGGCTCTGTCTGTCATCACTTCCTTTATCATCTCGCTGGGCGGAACACCAGGATACATGCTGCTCATCAGGTGAATATCTGACCTTGATTTATTGATCAGGAACTGCTGATGGTCCAGAGAGTTACAGCTCACTTTACCCTCAGGCCTTCCAAGATGTAGATGAGATTGTTTCTTCATCAGATTTGGATTAATGTAGCATTCCAACACTTGCTTACCAATGGATGCTCTGCAGTGAATGGGAGCAAGTGATGGAATGCTTCTTATATTATAATATATAAATATATAATATAATAATATTATAATATATAAATATATAATAATATATACATATATGAAGTCTTGGTAAAGTGAATGTTTTGTTTACGTGCTGAATTATCATTTCATAGAAAACAGCACAGAAAGCACAGAAAGGTCATCCAGTCATGTGTTTGGGTTTTTTTCTCAGTTCAAGCAGATAACAGATGAAAACTGACAGCATGTGTCGACGGCACTAATGTGATTTTCCCCTCATTATTCCATGTCTTAGTGGAGGGCTGTAGGTCAGTCAAAGCTGTCGCTCGATTTGAATCCAAAATCAGTCGAGACAAGTTTATGGTCAGTTGTGAAGTTCAGTAATCAGACTTGTGTCTTGAAAGGAAAAGCTTTAGCACCAGGGACTGTCAGCTTTCTCCCAAAGCTCAGTCAGCTGACGCTGCTGGAATGCTCAGCCTCCCTCGGGCTAAATTAGGTTAGCAGCAGCAGCAGCGCTGGCCCGGCTTTGTTGTGAAATAAAAATTCCTGCATGTCTGTAGCTTTTGAGAGAAGACGTGATTAGTTTGGATGAAGTAATCTGCATATTGCTGTTGTGAAATTGTCTAGTGGCTTGATTTGATAGAATTCGTTCTGTCAGTACCAATAAAATTATGTCAGCAATTAATTTTCATAATAAATGTTTCTGGTCTCATGCACAATTCATCAATGCATGTTAAAGATTTTATTTTAACAAACTATAATCATTTTTGCTACTTTTTTCTTATTTAAAAATACAAATAATCAATAGTATCATAGTCTAACTTTTTGCAATATTCTATGCATTCAGAACAATTTCATGTTATTTTTTTACATTTTTTTTTTTTTTCAAATACAGTGGATAAAGTAATCCACATATTGCTGATGTGAGGTTGTCTCGTGTTAGTGTTAGCAATTCATGGTACTATCATAAAAGAGGTTAGGTTCATATAAAAAAAAAATTACCTATTCATTTTCATAATAAATGTTTCTGGTCTTGTGTACACATTCATCAATGCATATTACTTCAAAGAAAAAGAAAAAAAGTTTTTCCAACAATATAATATCTGCTACTTTTTTTGCTGGCATGTAAACATACAAACTAACATAGTATCAGTCTAACTTTTTGCAATATTTTATGAATGATTTGCAAATGCCTTCATATGAAATCAAAATCAGCCCTATTTTTCTGTTTATTTTCATAAATTGGATAATCATTGCACGTTATTCAATGCATAAAAATTATATATATATATTTCTGCCACTTTTGTGCAGGCATATAAAAATGTAAATAACCATAGTATCATTGCCTAATTTTTCACAATACATCACTTTATGTAATTATTCAATATGCAACTTATGTAATTATTTAATCTATTATCATCATTAATTATAATAACAAAAACATTCTAAATTATTATATTATAGATAATTTGTTTCTATTGTTTTTTGTTGTTGTTTATATATATTACTTTATTTTTGTTACATGGATTCTTAAACTACCGGTATGTCCTATTTCTTGTAAGCAGTACATCTGTCAAACGTATTTTCATTTTATTTCTTAAAGGAAGTAATCTAGCCGCTCTTTCTCTGGTTTCATCCACAGATGCATCAGACCTCAGCTGAAGTCTTTAGCTTTGGGTTTTCACACATTGACGACACGCACTCTAGGTGAGAGACGCTTTGGTGTTTGGTGCTGTTGATGTCTCTGCTGAATCATTTTGTAGTCACAGTGGTAATGATGATTTGTTTTGAAGCAGTAGTGGATGGTGTGGTGTTTTTTTTTGCCTTCCACAGCTGGAATTCCAGCTCCTATATACTTCGGAGCCATCATAGACACCACCTGTCTGAAATGGGGTCAGAAGAAATGTGGTGGGAGAGGAGCCTGTCGAATCTACAACACCACTGCCTACAGGTATTTGGCTCATCACCACACTTGACTTGCATATTTGCAGTGTAGGGTTGGAATAAGTGAAAGTAGCAACACAACTAACTTATAGTTTTGCTTATTCAAAAACACTTATTTAGCAGCAGCTACATCTATATCTGTTAGTAATCGGATTGATGGCTCAATCAGACTGATAAGCCTTCATGTAATCGCCTCAATCGATCCAAATGAGCTCGATTTGAATTAAATCTCAGGTGTAGACCTGAAATAATCTGTTCAGTGGAAAAATGAAGCATGTAAACACCTGAATCCAATGATTTTCACAATTGGATTCAGAAATACTTTGCACGTGATGTGTATGTTTACATGCATTTTAGGTCTTACAAATGTGCGTTTATTTGCGCCTCACGTCTTAGAAATATTGGTGAATATTGGACTGAATGTTTACTAAATATTTGCTAAAAACACTCTTGGCATATGTCAGCTTTATTTGTGCACAATACATGTAATGCATGTGTAAATTAATATGCAAAATGGATTGCAACATTTAGGGTTCATCGGATCGGATTCATTCAGAAAGATTTTTGCATGTAAACATCTTGTATAGTGTGATGCTGTAATATGAAATTCAGTTACACTTTATTTTACAATGTCCTTTTTAAAGTGTATTTGTACATTTAAGTACAGAGTAAAAATGTATTTACAACGTACTTGCTGTAGGGTTAGCATTATGGTTTGGTTTAGGGTTATTGCATGGAGCTATGCATAATTTACAGTTATTACTATAGTAACTTGTAACAAGGACAATGTAACAAACTGAAATTCTTGTGTACGTTAGATCTTGTGTTTATCATGGTTTCCGCAGGTTTGATCAAGGTAAAAATAACTCCCTTTTAAGAATAAGTAAAGAAAATGGAAGGAATAAATGGAAGGGAACACAATATGTCAATATGTTCTCTAAATGTAAATGTCTAGGGAGCACAAAATACAACTTCCAACAGATCTCCATTCCTTTTAATTCACTTTAAGGAAAAAGAAATGGCTTGAAGCTTGAATAGCTGTGCTCCAAATCACTAGAATATGGAAATAAATTTTACTGTACCTTCTGATCACATTGCAAAAAAGTGATGTTTTTTTCCTCAGTATGTGTGTCGGTTTTCATGGCAAATGTCTAATGATTCTTCAATCAAGATTACTTGAGAAGCAAAGTGACATCAGATAATAAATCTTCTAAGAAATTAATCAAAATGAAGTAGCTTTATGATTAAAACAAGAACTGCAAAAAAAATGCAAAACTGGACATGGAAAAATCTACTTAATTCAAAGGGACGTTTTCATATCCCACTGACAGATATTTGTTCTTGTATTAAGCATAAAATCACTTAATTGTGTACAATTTATGAAGACATTTTACATTTGCAACTCAAGTAAACATCTTGATTTAAGCATGTTTAAGTATTTGTATTGGAACGCAAAAATACAAAGATTTCATTTTGTGAAATGCATGCAACGTCATGCCACGAGTTTATGAATTAAAGACATTCTGCTCCAATTTAAGACTTCTTAAGACCCCCAGAAACCCTGGTATGTCTAGGCTTGTAATTGTGTTCAGTTGACTATCCTGTACTTTCCTCTCCGTTGCTCAGGATAGCATATCTGGGCCTGACGATGGGCTTGCGGACAGCTTCCTTCTTCCTGTGCATTCTCGGGCTGGTGGTGTTACGACGGCATGTTCGGCGGCAAGAGCGCAACACGCTCGCAAACGGAGGCACGGGGGCCGCAGCCGGCGAACTGCAGGCCCTCAGGAAAGAAGAAAACAACAGCTGTAACTCGGACCAATGGCCGCGGACCACAGATTACGACCCGGAACGGGAGACGCGTTTGTGACTTGCGTACATGCACATGCATGCCTGCGCAGGGAGCAACAGGGCCGTTATGCAGCGTCTGTTTCATACTTTCTATCAGACTCATGTAAATGATGTGAAATAAGTTGTTTTTGATATAGTAGAAGTATTTCTTGAATGTACATGATGTTTTGCAATGATTTTCACAATTGGATTCAGAAATACTTTGCACGTGATGTGTATGTTTACATGCATTTTAGGTCTTACAAATGTGCGTTTATTTGTGCCTCACGTCTTAGAAATATTGGTGAATATTGGACTGAATGTTTACTAAATATTTGCTAAAAACACTCTTGGCATATGTCAGCTTTATTTGTGCACAATACATGTAATGCATGTGTAAATTAATATGCAAAATGGATTGCAACATTTAGGGTTCATCGGATCGGATTCATTCAGAAAGATTTTTGCATGTAAATATCTTGTATAGTGTGATGCTGTAATATGAAATTCAGTTACACTTTATTTTACAATGTCCTTTTTAAAGTGTATTTGTACATTTAAGTACAGAGTAAAAATTTATTTACAACGTACTTGCTGTAGGGTTATCATTATGGTTTGGTTTAGGGTTATTGCATGGAGCTATGCATAATTTACAGTTATTACTATAGTAACTTGTAACAAGGACAATGTAACAAACTGAAATTATTGTGTACGTTAGATCTTGTGTTTATCATGGTTTCCAATTTAAGAAACGCGCGAGGAATGGGCCAGAACTGTGCAAACAGGTGCGTGATGCCGTGGGTATGCAAGTAATCATCTTTATGATCGATGTTGTGCAATGTCACTGTGAGAAATGTTGTGTGAGTGTGTGTGTCGTTACGTGTGAACGGGTGCATTCCCAGTAAAGAAAATGGAAGGAATAAATGGAAGGGAACACAATATGTCAATATGTTCTCTAAATGTAAATGTCTAGGGAGCACAAAATACAACTTCCAACAGATCTCCATTCCTTTTAATTCATTTTAAGAAAAAAGAAATGGCTTGAAGCTTGAATAGCTGTGCTCCAAATCACTAGAATATGGAAATAAATTTTACTGTACCTTCTGATCACATTGCAAAAAAGTGATGTTTTTTCCTCAGTATGTGTGTCGGTTTTCATGGCAAATGTCTAATGATTCTTCAATCAAGATTACTTGAGAAGCAAAGTGACATAAGATAATAAATCTTCTAAGAAATTAATCAAAATGAAGTAGCTTTATGATTAAAACAAGAACTGCAAAAAAAATGCAAAACTGGACATGGAAAAATCAACTTAATTCAAAGGGACGTTTTCATATCCCACTGACAGATATTTGTTCTTGTATTAAGCATAAAATCACTTAATTGTGTACAATTTATGAAGACATTTTACATTTGCAACTCAAGTAAACATCTTGATTTAAGCATGTTTAAATATTTGTATTGGAACGCAAAAATACAAAGATTTCATTTTGTGAAATGCATGCAACGTCATGCCACGAGTTTATGAATGAAAGACATTCTGCTCCAATTTAAGACTTCTTAAGACCCCCAGAAACCCTGGTATGTCTAGGCTTGTAATTGTGTTCAGTTGACTATCCTGTATTTTCCTCTCCGTTGCTCAGGATAGCATATCTGGGCCTGACGATGGGCTTGCGGACAGCTTCCTTCTTCCTGTGCATTCTCGGGCTGGTGGTGTTACGACGGCATGTTCGGCGGCAAGAGCGCAACATGCTCGCAAACGGAGGCACGGGGGCCGCAGCCGGCGAACTGCAGGCCCTCAGGAAAGAAGAAAACAACAGCTGTAACTCGGACCAATGCCCGCGGACCACAGATTACGACCCGGAACGGGAAACGCGTTTGTGACTTGCGTACATGCACACGCATGCCTGCGCAGGGAGCAACAGGGCCGTGATGCAGCGTCTGTTTCATACTTTCTATCAGACTCATGTAAATTATGTGAAATAAGTCGTTTTTGATATAGTAGAAGTATTTCTTGAATGTACATGATGTTTTGGGTAAAAAAAGAATGTCTTACAAACTACCTAACTTGTTTGGATTTAACGTAAAGAGGCTTTTAGAAGCGTCAGATGCCCAAATAGAGCACTGGATTTCCTCTCATTTAAGCCATCGTCGTGCACAGGCCCTATAAGGTTAACATGATTATACCTTGTGGGTACATGATCACGTCTGTTGTATCTCTCTCTTCTGCCATACACACAGATAAGATCCCTGAAACAGTTGACCATGACACTGTGTGCTTAATGTAGGTAGGCCTTGTTAAGCGGGCTATAGGTTGACTAAGTTGTTGGAGATCTCGAATTGCGTCCCATTTGTATTGTCATGCAGGAACGATACGCTCCTTCTATTTAAGAAACGCGCGAGGAATGGGCCAGAACTGTGCAAACAGGTGCGTGATGCCATGGGTATGCAAGTAATCATCTTTATGATCGATGTTGTGCAATGTCACTGTGAGAAATGTTGTGTGAGTGTGTGTGTCGTTACGTGTGAACGGGTGCATTCCTACAGTTCTTTTTCTCGCAATTTGTTTGTTCCTGCCACGAACTAAAATTTTTTTTTTAAAGAATCTCACAATTATAACTCTTTTCTTACAATTGCGAGTTTATATCTAGTAATTCTGACTTTTTTCCTCAGAATTCAGAGTTTATATTTTGCAATTCTGAGAAAAAAGTCACAATTACCTTTATGATTTTTATCCCATGGCAGAAACAAGCTTCCATAATATTGTGCTTAATTGTAATGAAACATTTTTAAATTATAATAAAAATGCAAAACAAGAAATAAATCTTAATACTTAAATTTTCGTTATACAAAATATTATTAGATTTTGGGGTGAAATATGGCCTGGACATGTTTTGTAAGCTTCAACAATGTTAAGCATCAATAGCACAAAACCATCTACCTCAAATGGACTCAAAATTAAGAAATGATCACTTATCTCTACTGGACTGTGAAATCGGTTTAATTTCACATTTCAGCATTTGTTTAACAACTAACAGCATTTGAACTCAGGTGTAATTGGCCTACCTCTCCAGACTCGAGAACACACACACTAACCGCTCGCTAACAGACTGTTCGCTCAGCCCGGAAGTAAATGGTCTCATTGTGATGTTTACTTCTTACCTGTTGTTTATGTGTATACATGTTTTGCTTCTTAATTAAAGTTGATCAAATGACTAACGCAGCCTGTAATGTATGGGATCTTAGATAGGCTTCCATAATGTCGTCTTTGGAAAATATGAATGGAAATATTGCTGTGGAAATATGCTTGAAGTTCTTCAGGAAGTATTACAATCATACTACTATTGACTCGTGTTTGCATGTTTCTGGATGTTGCACGACTAACCTGGTTTGATATGCACTTTTAAACAAAATAAGGGAGAGAATCTAGCAGAGGAGAAGGAAAGCAACACAAGGTATTTCAATGCAACATGCAAACATCAGTCACTATGGCTTTTTGACTAAATAACATACAGTTTCCTGTAATCATCAATGAGTGTTGGGTTTCAGTCGCTCTATTCGCAGACAGCCACATTATGCAGCGATCTCAAAATACAGCACTGTACCAATTCAACATCAAAGCCGGAAAACCGCTACTTCAAATGTGTGGTGAGCAGGAAACCTGACAGGATGTGATGTCATGAACTGACTGTCAAGAACTCGTAACAGTTTGCATGTAATGCCTACAGGTGAGTGTATGTGAGAGGAACCGAGCATGACCGTGATCATCGTGCATTAACGTACAGGTTTCCAATGCATCCACTTGCCTAGTTGTCTTTTTTGTCTCCACTGTCCAGCTGATTCTAAAAAACGAGACAAAACAAGAAAAAAAGATGTTGCTTATCTAAACAACAATTCTGTATTGTTCTTGGTCCTTACTTAATATCTGTAACAAATATCCTCTTTTTAATAATTTTTGTCGGGATGCACAATAATATTAAATGGCATTGATGGTAATTTATTTTATTTACAAACCGTATTTGTCAGTATTTTATGCTAGATTTTATAAATAACTCAATTTTAATTCATCTTTGTACTGTTTATTATTTTATTACAATTATAATATTTTGAGGGTATCATTTGAAGCATGGAAGCTGTTAAACGGTATTTGTTTACAACATGCAAAACAATGTAGATTTAAAATATCTGCCACTACTACTTTTCAATGTTACTTAATTGAGATAATAGTTCATTAGATTTTATTTTTATATTTAAAGTATTTGAACATTTTATTTTGATATTAGCTTATAATATTAGCTATATAACTAGATTTTTTTTAGTTTCAAAGTTTTAGTAATTGTCATTTTTATTTTTTATTTAATTATGTATTTATTTTTAGTAAATGTGTCTAGATTTTAAGTGTTAGTTCTTTTTTTTCTTATTAGTTAATTTTTTTTATAGGAAAGTTATATTTTCCATTTTCATTTTATTTCAAAGTTTTAGTTTTTTTTGGCAAATGTCTATATAGATTTAAGTTTGCTATTTTAGTACTTCAGCTTTATAAGAAAGTTTGTATTTATTATAGGAAAGTTATATTGTCGGTTTTAATTTTTAGTAAATACATGAATGTAGCTTTTGTTTTTAGGTGTTTTTTAGTAATTCAACTTCAAATGAAAGTTTGTTTTTATATTTTATTTCGGTTAATTTTCTTCTCATTTAAATACATTGTACATCTTTTTATGTTTTTCGGTTTTAGTTTTATTCAATGATAACCGCTTCTTTCTAAGCACTTGTGTAATATCATGTGGTTGGTTTGAATTTTCGATGTGTGTGTTACCTGAAGCTCCTGGTGCTCTTGAAGGAGACGGTCGTATTCTTTGGTCAGTCCTTCAGTTTGTTTCTTCATGGCGTCCAAATCGGACTTTGACTTTTTCAGAGCTACAGAAAAACAAACAGCTTTAACTTGTAGAGCTACTCTATTCCAGGTCATTTATTTGATTGTAATTGTGAAGCAGAATGAGCGTGGAGTGTCTGTATGGCCTGTGCTCACCATCGGTGCTGCTCTTCAGCTCCTCCGTCAGTCTCTGCACCTCTTTCTTCAGGAGTTTGTTCTCTTCTGGATCTTGTGTCTTCCCTCCTTCTCCTTTAGCGTCTGTAAGTGCCTGAGGATGACAGTCATTTGTACTTCTATTACTAAATGGTCTTTAAGGACGCCATTCTCTAAAATGCTACAAATCATTTCATTCCTCCTCATCCAAGATTATAACTTGATCCAACGAGCTATATTTTACCCCAAATTTAAAAGAAAAAAAAATACATTAAATAACTGTTTTGTATGATTTTCATGACAAGTAAATTCTTAATTGAAAATGATTTTCTTTGTTTGTCTTCTGATCGCTGGGCGAAATATGGTGCAGGTTTCATTGAAGTAAAAACTTTGCATTGTTTTCATGACAATTGAATTCTTAATTAAAAATATTCTTTTTATTCCTCCTCATCCATGTTTATCACTTGGATAACTTGATAATTATTGAGCTGTGACTGCTGTAAAAATGGTTTGTCCAGGTCATATTTCACCCCCAAAATCAAAAGAAAAAAACATTATACATGAAGAAATTAAAAATGTTTGCATTATTTTCATGAAATTTAAATGTTTCATTACACATATTATTTGTAATTTCTGTCTTTTGATTTTGGGGTGAAATGGGGTGCAGGTTTCATTTAAGTACTTTGTTTGCATTATTTTCATGACAATTAAATTGAAAATATTTTTTAGGTCATATTTCACCCCAAAATCAAAAGAAAAAAAAATGGTTATCTTATGCAAGAAAATAAAACTTTTTTTTGCATTATCCTCATGAAAATAACATTCTTGATTGAAAATATAATTTCTATAAATCTATCCCTTAATTTTGGGGTGAAATGTGGTGTAGGTTTCATTGAAGTAAAGATGTTTTTACATTATTTATCACAGTTAAACGCTTAATTGAAAATATTATTTTTATATATATCAGTCTTTTGATTTTGGGGTGAAATGTGGTGCAGGTTTCATGGGATTCCAGCTTTTTAAGGCTTTTAACCTGTTTAAGCATCTCATTGTCCTCCATGTATTTCTTGGCAGCTTTGTTGGCGCTTTCAGCCTGAGTCTGCATAGCGGCGCTGGTGCCGATGGCTGTGGCCAACTGGTTAATCAGAGTGATGACTCTCCTCATGACACTGTGAGAAAACAGCACCAGAGTTCAATATCACAAGACAAACTGCCAATGGGTATTGTCATTCATGTCGATTAATGCGTACAGCCACAGGAAGAGCGAGAAACCAGAGATGTAGAGGTTCCTCTGGGCTCGGAAGAGCTTCATGTGCATGTGGTCGAACGCGTTGGGGTAAAGTTTGGAATCTTTGCTTCGGTCAGCAGTCGAGTACTTCCTCACCTCCCGCAGGGCATCTGCAGCAGGTTAAAACACAACTCCAGTCATTTTTTATTTAAATGTGCTCATTCTCAAGCCATCCAAGATGTAGATGAGTTTGTTTCTTCATCAGATTTGGAGAAATGTAGCATTACATCTCTTGTTCACCAATGGCTGCTCTGCAGTGAATGGGTGCCGTCAGAATGAGAGTCCAAACAGCTGATAAAAACATCACAATAATCCACACCACTCCAGTCCATCAGTTAATGCCTTGTGAAGCAAAAAGCTGTGTGTTTGTACACTTCAAACTCTTGTTTTCGGCTAAATGCGAGTCCTCTATCCATAATAACGCTTCCTCCAGTGAAAAACTCATCTCATCGGAATAAGGAGAGAAATCTGCACAGATCAAGCAGTGTTTAGTCGAGTACTTCCTCACCTCCCGCAGGGCATCTGCAGCAGGTTAAAACACAACTCCAGTCATTTTTTATTTAAATGTGCTCATTCTCAAGCCATCCAAGATGTAGATGAGTTTGTTTCTTCATCAGATTTGGAGAAATGTAGCATTACATCTCTTATTCACCAATGGCTGCTCTGCAGTGAATGGGTGCCGTCAGAATGAGAGTCCAAACAGCTGATAAAAACATCACAATAATCCACACCACTCCAGTCCATCAGTTAATGCCTTGTGAAGCAAAAAGCTGTGTGTTTGTACACTTCAAACTCTTGTTTTCGGCTAAATGCGAGTCCTCTATCCATAATAACGCTTCCTCCAGTGAAAAACTCATCTCATCGGAATAAGGAGAGAAATCTGCACAGATCAAGCAGTGTTTACAAGCCAAAACAGACCTAAACAAATATGTGGGTGGATTTTGATGAGAAACAACAGTAAATTATTTTTTTTCCCCACTGGAAGCGTTATTATGGATTATAGACTATGAAACAATGGTTTAAAGTGAAAACGTCTTAATGATGGATTTGTTTCTTACAAACACAGCTTTTTGCTTCACAAGGCATTAACTGATGGACTGGAGTGGTGTGGATTACTGTGATGTTTTTATCAGCTCTCATTCTGACGGCACCCATTCACTGCAAAGCATCCGTTGCTGAGCAAGAGATTAACATTTCTCCAAATCTGATGAAGAAACACACTCCGCTACATCTTGGATGGCCTGAGGGTGAGTAAATTCTCAGCTATTTGTATTTTTGGGGTGAACTATTCCTTTAAGACATGGCAATAAATAAAGAAAATGACATACCAAGAAAGAGAACGATGAGGATTATTATCATGGTGAGGAAGCCCTTGTTCCGGAACTGGGACAGACGGTTCCAGATGCTCCATTTGAAAATACTCTGCCATCTGCAAACATGGGCGTCAGTAAGAGCAAGTGGACAACAGCGAGCACAAATGGATTACAAGCGAACACTGTACCTTTGAGCAGAGATGAAAGGCAGGCAAAAGATGAGGAGGACACCAATCTCCACATACAAGAACGATGCCACCGCAGTCCACTGCAAGGTCATGTTGTATCAGCTGTATGACTAAAGCAGCAATAAAGAAACAAAAATGGGTTAGTCTTTTATATACATAAACGTTTACATAATGCTGTACCAGATTGGAAAAAAATGCATTAATTCCTTACTACTCAAAGCTGTTATTACTCTCAGATAATCTACTTGTGGCATTAAGCCTTGATGATAATGACACTTCACCTGCATCTTGCAGTTGAACACTTTAACAGGAAGCATATGTCTCATGTTTGTACCACACACACAACATATAAAAACAGTATTTAGAAGTGCAGTGCAATGATCAGACCTCAGTTCATGTAGTTAAAATGCACAAGTGTTGAATTATACTGAAAGTTGAGTGTCAACGATTATTAAAATAAGATGTTATCAAACAGGAAACGAACACACGGCAAGACAAGACTCGAGCGCAGACGAGCTAGAAGCGAAAAGGCCATCGGTTCACATCTCACCTGCGAGTGAATATTGAAATATGAGATTTCGGACGAAAGACACGCTTCAGAAAACTAGAGTAATCGCGCGCAGGCGCAGCGCTGCAGTCTCGCGCGAGTGACAGCATCAGACCGCGCGCTTCGCATCGTGTGCCACTAACCGAATAAAGTGTTTTTCGCAATAAAAGATTACAATACAATGATTATAATTAAACTATTGTCCGTAGCAAATACCACGGGCAGGTAGTAAATAAAGCCAACAACTAATATAAAACAACCGATTAAAAGTGTGTATTTTAAAAAGAACAGAACAATCGTGCATGGGGTAATAATATTAATAATAATAATGCTCTCAGATTCAACGTATAACAAAGAATAACTCAATTTACCCATATATTTTTCTTTGATCAGATAAGTTAATTAAACTCGCTTTGTAGCGCTGTAGTTCACATGAATGCCCACAAGAGGGCGCAACACCTTTATGTTTATTAGATTGAATTTGAAGCAGTGTAATTCACAAAAACACATTTAAGTTCAATAGGCTCGATTTTTAGCGCTGTGGTTTCGATCATCTCAAACATCTGACTTCTGAAGTGAACTTAAATGTGTTTTGTGAATTACAGCGCTGCAAATCGAGTCTATTGAACTTGAATGTGTTGCGCCCTCTTGTGGAGATTGTTGTGAATTACACTGCTTCAAATTCAATCTAATAAACATGCATGTGTTGCGCCCTCTTGTGGAGATTGTTGTGAATTACAGCGCTGCAAATCGAGTCTATTGAACTTGAATGTGTTGCGCCCTCTTGTGGAGATTGTTGTGAATTACACTGCTTCAAATTCAATCTAATAAACATGCATGTGTTGCGCCCTCTTGTGGAGATTGTTGTGAATTACACTGCTTCAAATTCAATCTAATAAACATGCATGTGTTGCGCCCTCCTGTGGAGATTGTTGTGAATTACAGCACTGCAAATCCAGTCTAATAAACTTAAAATAAACAGGTTGCGCCCTCCTGTTGTGCAAGTGTAATTGGTTATTTTTCCACAGTGACAGTGATGACCATAAACATTGTATTATTTAAAAGAAAGCATAAAGTCTTGATGTTTTAAACTAAAAAATTAAAGTAATAAATTCTAATGTAATAGACCAAAAATAGTGGTGAGCCCAGTGGTTAAACACTAGACTCATGAAACCGCTACAGAGATGTGCTCAAATCCTACAGACGAAGTGACTGTCTTTTACTCAGCCTAAACTTGTGTTCAGATCAACTTAAAATCTTTATGATCCAGAAAACAACCCCAGCGCAGCATCACAGCCTCTGTGGCTCAGCGTTTAAAGATTTCAGTCTCAAGCACCAAAGTCTGAGTTCAAATCCCACAGCTGATAAAGTTATGCATCATTTACAACAAATCTCTCAATAAAATCCTGTTCAAAACCCTCATCAGCTCCACAGACTCAGTGGCGCAGGAGATAAAGCTCTGTGTTTTAATCGTGGAGGTCTGAGTTCAAATCCTGCTATTGCTCACTTTAAACTGATCTCATCCAACAAAGTCACTCAAACTCCACAAATCAATGTCAGATCTGTGACGGTCCAGTGCATAAACACATGTTCTCTGAACACAAGGCTGAGCTGGAGACGTGGGTTCAAATCCCACTGATTACTTTAAGTGTTTTATTGGGAAATCACGGGTAAACAGTCAGATAAAAGTTCCTTCATGTGCTCCAGCAAGAGACCTGTGGCTCGCAGGTAAGAGCGCTGCCTCATGGGTTCAGAGGTTGCTGGTTTGATCCCAGCCGGGTCTCTGCGATACGAGTGAATGCTGGAGTGTGTGTGAAGGTGTGCCTGAAGAAGGGGGAGATCAGTACGGTCTCCCCCTGGAGCTTCCAGCACCGTGACCCGCAGTGGTTATACTTTTAGACAGGCTGAAAAATAAAAATAAAGCTGTATTAAAAACTTTGGTTACCATCATTTGCTTCTCAAAGAAAGGCCCTCCAAAAAGCAAATGCTGGTAACCTCCATGTTTAGTGCACTAGAACACACATTCACACGAGATACATTACCTGTCCCTGAGCAGATGGCCATCATTACAGTCAATGTCTGTCCACACGTCCCAGAGCTCTGCTTCAGCCGGACCACTTTACAGCCAACAACACATCACTTATTCTGGAGAGACACGACACAAACACAGACATTATCAGACATACTGCATCTAAAAAAATTAAAATAAATTAAAAATAATAGTTAATAAGTGTAAGTTAGCAACATAAATTGAATTCCTAAACAATGCAGAGTATAACATCCTTAAGTAATCAGTTAAGTTAGTTCAATGGGCTTTTCTCCCCGGTTTCTTTCTTTGGCAGTTTTAATTAAATAAATGTGCATATACATTTACATTTTGGGTTTAAAAAATATATAACTGCTTCAACATAAACTGCATTGAGCTCGTTTATCCACACTTGTAAAGCAGAAACTGACTACATAAACCTACGAAGTGTAAAAACAAATATATCGCAGAGTATATTATACTTCAGTAATACTGTAACAGTAATATTTTGGTTGATGCCACTTTTCTCCCCCAGTTTAGTTCCATTGATGTTTTTCACTAAATAAATGCATTTATACATTGAGTTTCAAAAAGATTGAATATAGAATTGCATTAACTAGTTAATCCACTGTTGTCTAGTGGTCTAGAATTGTTAAATCACTAAATTATAGGTAGTAAAGAAAAAAACAAAAGCACTAAGTGTCTAACAAGACAGAGAGAGTTAGAAGATGGGACTGTCTGAATGCACTACTAGCTGTGCAATAACAAAAAGCTTTTTAAGCATGATTTTAGTTCCAATACCTCATCAAAATTCAAGTTTTGAGGCTTTCAGTCCAAGTGTGCTCGCTTTGTAGTGAGACACATTAAATGCAACACATCCGATCAATCATAACATTCACCTAAATTAACTGACAAAGGTTTCTGCTATGGAATATCTTATGAGTACATGTACAGTAAATGAACATACTTTCCAGAAGGCCAACAATTCACTAAAAATGTTTTTTTTATTGGTCTTATGAAGTATTCTAATTTGTTGAGATAGTGAATTGGTGGGTTTTTGTTAAATGTGAGCCAAAATCATCACAATTAAAAGAACCAAAGACTTAAACTACTTCAGTCTGTGTGAATAGAATTTATTTAATACACAAGTTTCACAATTTGAGTTGAATTACTGAAATAAATGAACTTCTCCACGACATTCTAATTTATTGAGATGCACCTGTATAAACTGAAACTACTTACAGGTGAGTGTTTTATCCCACAGTGTGTTGGTTTGGTCTGCGCTTGAGCTGAAGTATGTGAGGTTTAAGAGACATTTAAGAGCAAATAATCTGCAGGAGCTGAGCGTGGTGTTGTTGTGACTGTCATCAAGCGTCATGTTGACAAACAACCGAGGAAGAGAGACTCCGAGTGAAGGTGAAACCCGCGTGCGCCGCCTAGTGGAGCGGATGGAAAACAGCACTGTACTTTTTAGTGATGTGACATGTGGCGAATTAGTGCTCTGCATTTAACCCATCCAAAGTGCACACACACAGCAGTGAACGCACACACACACACACACACACCGTGAATACACACTCGGAGCAGTGGGCAGCCATTTATGCTATATGGAGACTGTATGCATACTTCATACGAGCTGCATGCATACAGTCTCCTATTAAATACAGCTCTGTGGCGCAGAAGGAAATTGCTCGCTTTGGAAGAAAATCAGCAGTAGGAAATAAATATATTTTGGGGATACTCAGGCCTGGTTTCAGCATTATGCACTTACCAACTGAGCTACCAGAAAAGAGCTTTCAACACAGCCACTTATGCCGGCTTAATGTCTCTCAAAAAGAATTCAAAAGCTTGTATTTGATTTGGAGCCTTGCACTATGCAATAGTAGATTTAAAGATGAGAGATGTAATGTACAGCTTCAGCTTTGCCTGTTATTAATGCACATTGCAGTTAAAACTATATTGAAACAAACAGCAAACAACAGTGAAGTGCTGCTACTATTTCACAGCAAAAAGGGCATTTACATAGACATAAAAACAGGCTGTTTAAATCTAAGAATCTTATATATATATATATATATATATATATATATATATAGTGTGTGTGTGTGTATATATATATACATATATATATATATTTACATTTAGTCATTTAGCGACTTACAAATGAGGACAATGGAAGCAATCAAAATCAACAAGAGAGCAATGATACACAAGTGCTAGAACAAGTCTCAGTTAGCGTAACGCAGTACACGTAGCAATATTTTTTTAAACATATAATAAATAAAAAGAAAACAGATAGAATAGAAAAAGAATAGAGCAAGCTAGTGTTAGAGGCCTTTTTCGCTTATGTTAATTGTATAATAAATGAAAACAGATAGAATACAAAAAGATTAGAAAGCAAATGAATAGAGTGCAAGTCTAAAAGGGACAAGTGTTTTGTTTTTTCAAGAATAGAATTAGAATAGATTAGAATATATATATATATATATATATATACACACTGCTGTTCAAAAGTTTGGGACCAGTAAGATTTTTAATGTGTTTTAATGCAGTCTCTTCTGCTCATGTCGGAATTTATTTGACCAAAAATACAGAAAAAACACTAATACAGTCAAATATTATTACCATTTAAAATAATGTTTTTCTATTTTAATCAACTTTAAAATATAATTTATTTCTGTGATGCAAAGCTGAATTTTCAGCATCATTACTCCAGTCTTCCGTGTCACATGATCCTTCAGAAATCATTCTTAAATGCTGATTTATTATCAATGTTGGAAACAAAATCTCATGTAAAATCTTATGTTAAAATATATTACATGAAAGAGGTTTGGGAATGACTGCATTACATGTAAATAAGAAATATCATGAATTTGTGCTTTTTAATGTGTTTGAAAGATAAAAGCTCTCCAAAGACATAGTAATACATAGTTAATGAATAAATTTTTTTTTAATTATATACATTTTTCAGCATAAAACCGCATACATATTCAGATGTTTTTCATTTGTGCCTTTATTACGACTTATAAAACAATGCATTTATTAAAAACAACTACGCAGAGCCGTATGCATTGTGAAGGAAGTCAACGACGGCAGACGTACTGGATAGATTATTGAACACCCTCCTCTCGGGCTGAGAGCTGATGCGCTCCAGCATGTAAATCAGGTGATGGTGGAAACAGGTGAACGGGGTCCCGTGTTCCACTGCGATGTCCACCCAGTCCCACACGCACTGCAGCGGGGTCTCCTCGTACCCGGCAAACATGGCAGGATTGGCCAGCAATCCCCGAGCAGCCATCACGCCTGCAGAAGGGCAAAAATATCAGATACAAATACAGCTGAAACAAGAAGAGTAATGAAACCAGATGCCAATTAAATGGCACGCACCGTCCACCCCCGTGAGCTCGTAGACGGCCTCCACGTCCTGCATGCTCTTGATGTCACCGTTAGCGATGACTGGGATGGAAAGACTGTCCTTGATGGTCTTAATGGCGTCATAGTGAACAGGCTGGTGCCTCTCGTCGGCTGTACGACCGTGAACTGTAATCCAGGAGACTCCTGCTGCCTCCATCTTCTGACAGAGATCCACCGTCTTCCTGACATCTTTGTGAATTCTGAGGACAGGTCATACTTATTTATATAGAGCGTTTTCACTATGCATATTTCAAAGCAGCAAAAACAGGCAGTTGAGATATTTTATGTAGTATATATATATACATATATATATCACTTTATGTGATTAAAATAAGATAAGACTATATTTTATCCCCAAGGGAGAATTTAGACGTTACAGCAGCATGGACAAGACTGTACAAAAAACACAAAGGAGAATGAATAATTTTATATAAAAAATAAATAAAAATAAGAAAAAACTTAAGCAGACTAAGTGAAATAAGTAGGAAAAAACAACTGAATCACTATAAACATCAAGAATATTAACATCCACTGAAAAGTATTGCACTTAAGAAAACAAGAGAGCATAATTACACAGAGAGCAGAACACACAATAATATAATAACAGATATATAAATATGAATAAAAATGATAAACAAATTAATAAATATACTGAATATGGGTAAATATACCATACATGTGCATATAAAGATAGACATATAATTATATCCAACTTTATATAAAGAGCTGGATGATAATTTAGTTACATTTTTGTGGGGGGGGAAAGGCAGTTGAGATATGTACATGTAGTATATATATACTGTTTTATGTGAGTATATTGTACGTATGCAGATAAAGTTGGACGTACATGTATAACTAACTTTATATAAAGAGCTGAGTGATAATATAGTTACATTTTCAGTTAAAAATCAGGCAGTTTTGCTATACGTGGAAGACTTGTGGAATCATTTTGTTTTGTAAACGGTCCAACAATTTAAACACCTTTAAAATTAAATAACACATTTTTTGTCAAAAGAAAAAGAAAAAGATAACGTTTTCTAACAAAAATACAAGCTTCATATTTTCTGCTTGTAAATCGTATTTTCTCTGTAACGCCGTGTCCCTTTGACTTCCTTTGTAAGTGCAACCTTGAATATTTCTTAGCATGAACGTATTTTCTAGTCAAGAAATCATATGCTCACCTTATTTTAATGGATACTGCATAGTTGGGATTGTCGATTTGGTTTCGGACATGTCGAACCATGTCTTTCACTAGCTCAGGTTTGTTAATCAGACACGCACCGTAGCCTTCAGACACGGCCCATCTGCAACGAAAAACAAGTGAAATCTGCAGATCCTACAGATGCCATCTATGCAGAACATGTTCTAAGTTCAATAGAATTAAACCACCTGTCAATTACAAAGTTAGACATTTCTTCACCCCCACTTTGTTAGTTTATTAATTATTCTGGGTAATTTGATTACCATTTAGGTTTAGTACCCTTGTCTCAGTTTAACACAGTTAAATCCACGTTTTGCATTAAATTCAGACTGAAAAATGCACAAAAGAATCAGCAGTTTGCATCTGGCCCTGCACAGCATCTTTAGACATATATGTTGAGAAAGTCTCTAGAAAAACCTACAATTTATATTTAATTCACTGCTTTAAAAATCTTTGTGTGAACTGTCATTGAGGGTAAATATTTGTGTATTTTTATGTTCTCTGAGATCACCTTTGTGGACAGCCACAGTTCAAATCCACCCCATCGGAGAAAGGGGAAACCACACACGCCGCATCTGCCAGCGTCTGCGCGTCCTTCGCAGCAAACTGCACAATCAAGGGTCGGTCAGCTAAGAAGCAAACAAACGTTAAAATGATAGGAGTAATTATTGAGCAGAAGGCTGTGCCAGTGACTCAATGAAAAGTAAACGGTTGCTTGCATCAAATTAGTCTCACTGAGGTCAAGGAAGAGTTTATGAGTAAACAGAATAATTTCCCCAATAACAAATGTTGGCAATTTTACACCAATAAAATATTCGGACAATTAAATGTTCTCCTGTCTGGAAATGTTTTTGGAAAATGAGTGAAATCATTTATGGAAAATGTTAATGCTGTGCAGCAACATACAGTATGCATGATGCACAGTATGATTTCTGAGTGAAACAAATTTTATTTGAAAAGGTTCACTAATTTTTCAGTGGTTCAGCTAGGTCTGTTAGATTTACATTTGTTTGCTTCCCCTCACCTAGAGCAGGGGAATTTAGCTGAAATAATCAAAGTCTGTTAAAAGCGCATGCATATAATCATGCAAAATTAAATAAATACTTCCCATCTTAATTCTGGCTGTTAATGTCAAAAGATCCATGCTCAGATTTTGTTATTTTAGCATAGATTCTACGGTCACTTGATAATATAGTTAATAATAATATCTGGCCAACTGTTTTTGCATATGTTAAGCTGGCAATTTTTATGCATTAACAAAATTATTAATTTTCCTATTTAACCAATCTCATGTTGTAATTCTGTAATAAACCCAGCATGGAAAAAAGGAAATGCATACAAACAAAAAGATAATCATTCTGGTAGAATATGTTAGTGAATATTTAGTTTTCTCACATCAAAAACTAAATAAATATTTTACTTTTTTTTGTGTGTGTGCATATTTCTTGAAATATTATTGCAATTTAAAATAATGGGTTTCTATTTTAATATACTTTTAAAATGTATTTTTTTCCTGTGATCAAAGCTGTATTTTCAGCATCGTTGCTCCAGTCTTCAGTGTCACATGATCCTTCAGAAATCTAATATGCTGATTTATTATCAATGCTGGTTAAAAAGAACAGCATTTATTCAAAATAGAAATCTTTTGTGACAAAATACACTACCGTTCAAATACCGGGTCAATAATTTTATTTTTATTTTGAGATAAATAAATGCTTTTACTTATCAAGAATGTGTTAAATTGATGAAAAGTGATAAAGACTCAAATTAGAAAATTTCACAGGTTCCAAAAAACAAATAAACAGCTAAACTGTTTCCAACATTGATAATAAATCAGCATTTAAGAATGATTTCTGAAGATCATGTGACACTGAAGACTGAAGTAATGATGCTGAAAATTCAGCTTTGATCACAGGAAGAAAAATACATGTTAAAAGTATATTAAAATAGAAAACCATTATTTTAAATTGCAATGATATTTCACAATATTACTGTTTTTTTTCTCTATTTCTGATCAAATAAATTCAGCCTTGATGAGCAAACCCCTTGAGAACCACCGGTCCACTAGTTGCATGAAGTACAACTCACTCTTATTAGTGGTGAATTCACTGTCTCTAGCTTTTGCAGAGCGCATGAAATCAGCTGCAACGATCATTGGGGTGAAACACACATCACAGTCATATCTCCTCACCAAACATCTGAAGGCCAGCCTGAAACAGCAAGAACAATCAACATAGGAAACCATTCAGAACAACACACATTACAGGAATCAACAGTGCTGTCTCACTTACTTTGAGTAGCGGACCATGGGTGCACACACTCTGACTGGCCTTCCCCTGTGAAACAGGTCCGTGATGTTCCCACTGTCCATCGGGAGTTTATTGTGGACCTCTGTCATAAATTCCGCAGTTTACAACCCTAAGAAGTCATTGGCAAGACGCGGTTCAAATACTCCCGTATTAAAATGTATTCCATTTTCATTACAAACAGGATACATGTATTCCGTAAAATATAAATAAGTAAATATTAGAGTAAACACGCGTGGTTGCAACCGGCGTCATTAGTTTCACATGCGTAGTAGTTTTTCTCACTTCCGCGTTTCGGTGTTGGTGGGTGTGTTTAACCTTTGACCTCGTATCCACGAGAAAAGAAATTCGCGTTTATTTGCAATTATCATGTGATAAATAATTTAACAGAATACATTAGAACATCTAAAATGAGTTAAATTAACATTAGCATAAAAAGGTGTCCGTTCGCGAATTTACAATGATAAATTAAACTCGTCGGTAAACTAATTAATATTCATGACCAATCGCCGCCCGTCGCTCTCCTTTCATGTCGTGACGCAGCAATTATACGTCACTGATGAAGTGGCAGTGATGGAGGCCAGTCCGGAATCAACAGCGAATTCACTGCTGAAAGATGGTAAATCCAGTTTTAATATGATTTCTCCGTTTGATCTGTATATGTGCATGTGTTTGTACGTATTAATCATCTCGATCGGCACTTTTAGCTGCATTGTTAGCACTTACTCTGTGTAGCCGGATCTCCTGTTGTGTGTTTTACAAATCCTGATCCGTCTCCTTCCAGAGTGCTACACTGATTTCCTTAAAGAGGATTTCGATGTGAAGACGTACACAGCTCAAGCCATTCATCATGCTGTCATTGCAGAGCAGCTGGCAAAGCTGGCAGAGGGCATCAGTCAGCTGGACAAAGAGCTGCACTGCCAGGTGAGTCACACACCTGTCAGGATCAACAGCTTTCAGTGCAGATCTTACTATTAAAAACTACCAATTAAACACATTAGAAGTTGAATGGCAATGTTTTGTTTTGTATTTGATCTCAGGTAGTGGCCAGGCATGAGGATCTACTAGCTCAGGCAACAGGGATCGAATCTCTCGAAGGTGTAATATTTCATTATCTGCTTCATATTTTAAGATCACAATCATCAGGCTTGTGTACTGCAAACACATATCAGCTTCATCACTGTGTCTGTCACGTGACTCTGTTCGCCTTTCGGGCTTGAACTGATGGTAAATCTAATGACATTATTTACTGTCTTTTCATTTATTTTGAAAGATGAAGCTGCGATTATGGTAAGGGGCGTTACATTTCCGACGAGCGCTTGCGGTGTTCGGCCAATCACAATGCACTGGGTCAGCTGGCCAATCAGAGCAGACTGCGCTTGTCGGAAGGAGGGACTTTGTAGAAAACTAAGCGTTTGAGAGAGGCGGGGCATAGAGGACCTACAATAATATACAGTATTTGAAAAATAATGTGTTTTTTGAACATTAAAGCATGTCAACATATTCTGTTACACCAAATACACCAAATAATGATCTTTAAAAAAGCATCATATGACCCCTTTAACGTTTATGCAATGTTATAATATTAGTTTCAAAATGAATGAAATGGTAGGAAATGGCTATATAAAAAATTTGAAATATTCTGAGATCACATATGTAGAAGTTGCAGTGTGCAACTTTCCCCCCTTCTAGTACATTTACAAATAGTTTTTTACTCAGTTTTCAGGGAAATAATCTACGACTTGCCTATAGATGTCTCGGCATTGTAATCTGGGATATTGAAAGTTGTTAATATTAAAACATTGACGCCATCCCTGCAAGGACTTCAGATGACGGCAACTCTAAAACATTTCGAAACGGGCAAATTTTCCTTATATTGCAATCATTATGATCGCAACATGTAATCACAGCTTTTTTTGTTTCATCTTAAAAGAATATGTGACGTTAACCAACTGCATGATTCATATTATCTGTCAAATGGACATTGAGAGATAATACAGTCACCTCTGATAACAGATTACTCTTAATTATAATGTAGAAAAAAATTCTGTAAAGATGCTTTGAAATGATATGTATTGTGAAAAGTGCAGTACAAATAAATGTGAATTGAATTGAATGCACATGTAGTTTAGCAGCTGTCCACCTGGTGGATCCTTTGTCACATCTCTTTCTGAGCATGGAAATGATTGGTGGTTTTGCTTCCAGGTGTCTTACAAATGATGCAGACCAGAATTGCAGCTCTCCAGAGTGCTGTGGACAGGTAAATGAATCTATTAAAAGCACTGAAATGGTCCATGTTTTAAAAAAAGTGGTGGTCACATGCATAATGAATAGATATCAGAAAATGCGCAATTTGTGCACTATAAATTGAAAATGGCAAGCACCAGTTAGTGAGATGCTTTGTGGTATTTTTTTTATGCATTTCTGATTTCACTCTCCTTTCTTTCTCAGGATAAGAACCAAAATCGTTGACCCTTACAATAAGATTGTGTCGCGGACAGCCCAGCTCGCCCGCTTACAGGTTATTTTATAACTTTTACATCTGCTTCTGTCATCTCATGTCTCTCTGTCCCTGGATATTCCAACAGAGACATTCTGCAGAACTATTATTTCTTCATTGTCCTGCTTTACAAACACTGTGCGCATTCGCTCAGAAGCTTGATTTCCATGTTTATTGGCTCGACATCTGAGATAGATACAACCCTGTCTTCACAAATGTTTGCAGTCATGACAGATTCTGTAATACAACCAGCATGCAAAACAAAAAAGAAAAAGAAATGCACACAAACAAAAAGAGTCATTCTGGTGGAATAGATGTTTTTGAATACTGATTTGTGATTATCATCTAAAAAATAAATAAGTAAAAATACAGATTTTCAAAATATTTTAACACATCTAAAAAAAAAATAATTTGCATAAAACTAAATAGATTTTAAAAATTTTACCATATCTAAAAAATAAAAAAAATATTTTAAGAGTGTAATTAGTATGACCTCATATATCTCTTAAAGGAATAGTAATTATTTATTCACTCTCATCATGTCATTCTAAATCCATAAACTTTTGTTTCCAAAAATAAACATAAAAGAAAAACATAGTATCTTTGTGCAGAATTAATTTCTGTAAAGTTCCAAAACCCAAAAAAAAACAAGTCCATAGTGCCTGTGTGCCATTCCATATCTTCTGAAGCTTGTATGGTCTACCTTTACTGTACTTTTTGTTCTTTATGTAACTTGACAGATGTGGTCACTATGTGATGTCATGGTAAAAAGCTCAAAACATCTATTTTGTCTGAAGGAAAGTCATTTGTGCACCTGTGGGGAAATAAAACCTGTGTTTCTTTGCTATTATCTGAGTGTTGGAAGAAAGGCAAGGCAAGAAAAATGCACGCTTTTATCATGTTCGCTTTCTGCCCTCGGTTCACATGATGTCATCATGAGTGAAGCGTCAAGTCTGCAGAAAAAATAATAATAATTTGGACCTGGAAAGGAAGGGCCTCTCTCACTCTATCAGTCACACACGTGAATACCCACAGCTGTCCATCCCGCTCGACACATCTTGTGGATTTACAAGATTTTCGGTCCTGGTTTTTAGTAGCTTTGGGGAATTGTTATTAAATATGAATAAAATACAGCTGTGGTTATGAAATGCTCCCCTTTACTCTCAAAACCCCTTTGTGCCCCTTTTCTTGTGCGGCTTTTTTGAAGTGTAGAAAATACATTTGCATGTTTATGTTTGCTAATCAGCATAGCACCATCACAAACTCCATGATGATCTGTCTGTGGTTTGGACATTGTTTTGCATGCAGCTATATACAGGAAATACATTTCTATTTCACAGAGGGGAAAAAATACAGTTTGTTGAGTATGGATCACAACAGGAACCTAATATTTGTTTTTACATTTATAGAAGAATACATTTGTTTAAAATACGAAAATATTCAGTCTCTGTAAGAATATGTTCTTCACCAGTGTGCTTGAATTATTAGTGGTGATTGCAAAGGCATGTTTTATCGCTTTATATTATCGCTTATGCATTTTTTCTAAAGATTAAACACATAAACTTACCATATTAATACAAGTTAACAAAAAAAACATGTAAGTAACCCATACACTATAAGTTAGACTGTGACCTCTCAAACTGATCTAAGTTTTATATACCCTTCAATAAAAAGTAAAAATGTTCATTTATTATATAGATTCTTGTCTGAAGGTATGCCAGTGTGGTTTTATTGTTTTAACTTGTTTATCTGTCCGTATTAGAAAAAAAAATGATAGACTGTATTTTGTAGTTGTAGTATTTAATTTTTTTGTGTGTGTTTGACTATATCTGATGACACAATCAGATTCAGAAGTGTGGGACTTTGTTCATTTCATGCGGTCTTTGTATCTGGGTCTGTCCTGTCCTTGCCTTTAGCAACACATTTTAATTTATTTTTATTCCTCATAAGAATAAGACCAGACCTGACGATGGGGACATAGCTGAATTTTTTTTCCCCCTGTTATCCTTTTGTAATTTTCTGATGCACTGTCACCCCTGGACAAAGCAATCAGACACACACACAAAATCAGATGCATGTACCTTTGGGACAGTTCAGCTGCACCTATTCACTGAAAACCAAAAAAGATTGACCTCTACGAGTCCTTCATCTGCCTGCTGTCTGCCCACAGGCTTGATTGTCGCCACACTATATTGAATGTGTGGCTCAGTTGCATGTTTTAAGCACAAATGCACTGGTTTAAAAGCATTTCCTATTTCTTTTATATTATAGTGTCTGTTGGCTGTTAGGGTGTGAACAAAATGTTTATTAATGCCTTTTTATGTGTGTGAAATGCACTGAAAATGAATTGACAGCATATTCTAGTGCTAAAACAACCCTGTGAGATGATGCACATCCTTCTACTTGATTTAATTAATACAAGATTGATTAAAGCACGACTTGCAAATTAATTCTGAATCTATTAACCAAGATTTGGGCATCATTGTCATTACCTTATTGATATTTGCTTGTGCTGGCTATCATAGGCCCATAAGTCATTGTGTTATTTGATGAACACAGGAATGAGAAGTCTTATCTTATTCTGGCTGGCAGGTGGCGTGTGACCTGTTGAGGAGGATTATTCGCATCCTGTACCTGAGCAAACGGCTGCAGGGGCAACTGCAGGGGGGCAGCAGAGAGATCACTAAAGCTGCCCAGAGCCTCAATGAGCTGGGTGAGTGACCTATCACGACGCCGATACCGATATGGTGGCCGATATATCGTGCATCCCTAATATAGAACCTTTCATGTGATGTAAAGTTATTAATGAAACCATAGATGCCAATAAAGAACCTGTATTTTATAAGTGTACCTATTTTTCTGTAGTTATGGCCTTTTTTTTCTTATAGAATTGGGTTGTCTGAGCATTTAGCAATGTTACATTTTCTGTTTTAGGCGCTGGCTATCATAGGCCCATAAGTCATTGTGTTATTTGATGAACACAGGAATGAGAAGTCTTATCTTATTCTGGCTGGCAGGTGGCGTGTGACCTGTTGAGGAGGATTATTCGCATCCTGTACCTGAGCAAACGGCTGCAGGGGCAACTGCAGGGGGGCAGCAGAGAGATCACTAAAGCTGCCCAGAGCCTCAATGAGCTGGGTGAGTGACCTATCACGACGAGCATCTACTTTACTCATCGTGTAGCCTTTTTCCACTATATAGAACCTTTCATGTGATGTAAAGTTATTAATGAAACCATAGATGCCAATAAAGAACCTGTATTTTATAAGTGTACCTATTTTTCTGTAGTTATGGCATTTTTTTTTCTTATAGAATTGGGTTGTCTGAGCATTTAGCAATGTTACATTTTCTGTTTTAGGACACTAATGGCAGTTGTTCAAAAGTTATCATATCCTCCACTTTTGTGTAAATGCCATTAGTTCAATCTTGTACTGTTTCCAGGTCAGCCCCGTTCTTGTGGCCTAAATGTTTTGCTGAGTTTGCTACACAGGTGCGAGGACTGTCTGAAACTGGTTCTGGAACTGTGTGACCTGCTTTGGAGATATTTTTGGTTTTGTTTCATCGAAACCCCGTTGATTAACGTCTGACCCGAATAGCACTTACAAGGGACATCAGTTCCAATAGTGACCTGAGTGCATTATAATAATCTCATAGAGCTTAAAGTTGACATGAAATCAAAGTTGACCCCATTTATTTTCTTAATGCACGCTCCAGGTCGTTTTGGTGACGTCAGCCCTCAACCCCTCTCGTGTCATATAGAGAGCACCTTTCCTGATCCAGTCAATTCCTGTTGCATCAAATTAAAGCCTGTCCCACAGTTTTTTTTTTCCATGTTGAAAATCCTGTTTCTCTAGAATAGCCACATTTCAGAAGTACAATGAGTTGAGACACTGGTTTATGTTGACTTTAAAGGGTGTTGAATCAATTTTTACCTTGTCATTGGCATATTATTGTCTGAGATTCATGTGGGTTGTGGACATTATCTGAAATGTGAAACTTTTTCGGTCATCATGGGTTTAATGGCTGTAATATCAGATTCATATTGACTCGTACTCTGTTGACCATTTGTTTGTACATTTGCCTAGATGTCATATGGACAGATAAATAGTGCAATGCAAATTCGGTGTGCTCTTATTTCACGTTTGTGTGACACAGTAAACACGCGTCTTCATTATTGAGTCCCAGGCCCTGTGGGATAGATTCCAGTGAAGATCAGCAAGGTACTTTTTCCTAGTTTCTATTTGCATATTGTTTTCAAGTCAAGCTAAATCAATGCAGGTGAACATAAGTTTCCCATTGTGTATTTGGAGGGCATGCTGATTTTTGCATTTTCCACTTGCATAAGCTCTGTTTGTGAGTTGCTTCCTGTTAGCATTTCAATTCAGTCAGTTATGAGTTTCCACAGTCTATGTTGGCACTAGACAACATGGCAGCTCACTAGCTTCTGGAACCGAGCTGTAGTCTTATTCTCTTTGTGACACAATATGATTCAGTAATTGATGAATTATTTATCATGTCAAATTGAGGGTCATATTTGGATTCTTCTCACCCAGCTAATGGATTACAGAGACATCTTTGCATTAGCGTCACCATCCATGACGAGACAATTAGACTGCACTAACAGCACCTGTCCTTTTTTTCATGCGATGCTCTGCTTTTATGCCTTCCCTCCACCCCCTCGAGATATAACATGAACAGGCAGACTCTGATATGATATCATTATCTGTTTGTGCACCTCTCTGGCATCCAGCGTAGAAAGCTGTCTAACAAATCTCCCATTAGGCAACCTGTTTAAAAATATACTGCCTTGCACTGGTAGAAAAGCTTTTTGTCTGTAGGTTTTGACCGTGTTTATGGTTCATGCTAGATCACAGTTTTCCAAATACAGCAGTATGCAGCTCTGAAACTGTAGAAGCAATTAAATGCTTTCTTTGTTTTGAAGCCTGTCTCTGTCTAGTGCACGCTGTCCTCAGATGCTGTTACAAGAAACCTGACGAGGTGCAGTTGGACAGTAACTGGGTCGAGCTTGAGAGTTTATAGAACTGCTGATAGCATCATGTTATTGGATTGTAAACAAGACAATCAGTAAATGATAATGGACCCTTGAATGTTTAACTGACAAATTGCTTTCCTGTTTACCACAACTGTATGAGACGTTAGCTGAGACATCATTGTGTTCCAGCGTAGGGTTGATCGGATAGGCAGCATATACCTTTCTTTCTTTTTTTTACCCAAGTGACCAGTATGGCATCAAATCAAAACACTCAAATCTTCTTTGTCATTAACTTTATAGGCCATTTGTTATTTTCTTGGTTTATCTCACTGCGTACACAAAACGTATGCCTGAAATAGATCTGAGTTATGGTGGTCCTAACACAATAATGACAGCTTACCATCTTGCTAACATGATTTATGAATCCCTTCCCAGCGATGCTAGGAATGGATGGGCAGCCAGATGGATTGATGAACAGTTGAAGGAGCACTCTAAATGGCTTAAGGGGAAGATTGACTAGGGCAGTGGAAGAGGTGAAGGGGTTTTGATTGGTGGAGGACATGTGTGTCCGCCGTAATGGAATGATTAGAATGAGAAAACATGGGCAAACCGAAGGAATGAGGCTGTTATTTGGGAAAGGAAATCAAAGTCAGATAAATGTCAAGAGCTGAGATTGACAGGAAGTAAGGTGAACTGCATACTGCAATCTGTTTGGGAGACAGTTATATATCTATATGTGAGTAAATGTACTTACATGTCCCACCTTGTTGCCTTTTGAAATAATATTGTATATTAAGTATACAGTATTGTATACTTAATAGCATTGTCTATTACTGATCACTCATTTAATCCTCCCATAGTACCTTGGCTAAATTTGTCTATTTACAAAGCAAATGGCTTTCAGAATAGTGGACAGATATATACCTAACATTCAGAGCAGGGGATTTAATTCTGTTTGTTTTCTACATCACCTGAACTGCACCTGCCTGTCAAATGGAGATGGAATGTCAATCACAGGACTTTGGACTCAATGACTCACTCCTCTGGGAATATATGAGTGACATGTGGAAGCTGCGATCAGTGTAGCAAGGTAAGAGAAATAGATTGAGTGAATGAAAACGGACAGTGGAAAGGTAAGGATGCTCCAATTAACTAGATTATTAACTGGATATCCTTTATATCCTCTTTGTGGTTTGGCTGTGGATACGGGGATGTGCAGAGAGAACATTTGACTCTTGAGTACTGCTCAAAGAAGATTTGATACTTTTTTTCTAGGGGCATTAAGTTTGTGGTTGGTGTCGTGTAAAACAAACAAAAAAGCTAACCAAGGTAGCTTTAAATCAAGATATATGTAATAGTAGCAATACCGGACAGTTCAGCATTCTTAACCTCTTTTTATTGGCAGCACTGAAACAGTTCTTTGTTTGCATTAGTGCTAACGTGACTTTGGATGTTTTCAGGCCCTGAACACAACTTGTAAGCAGAGCCGTCCAAGTTTTGGCAGGCTTTTTTTTTTTTTTTTTTTTTTTTTTTGTTAAACTGGCAGAAGGCCCATTGCTCACTTGCAATTTAGATTTTTTTCCCCCACATGCCTCTCTATATACAGCTTGTTTACAGCAAAACAATAAAGCCTCCATTCATGGCCAAACCCAAACTTCGGTCAAGTCATCAATAGGGCAACAGCTCCACAGGCTTCATGATCCGTTGCATATGGTGATGGCTTAAAGGGCTCTATTTGCCATGTGAGTTCTTAGGAGTTGTCTGGGAGTACATCTCAACTCTAAGTTACCATTTTGCCCTTGATATTAAAGCATAGAGACCCGGGATAGCTGGGACTCGGGTACAGTGTTGACAGATTTGTCACATTGTGCAGGTTTTCTTACAGTAACTCCCTGTTTTGAGAGACCTGTACTCCATAAAAGACATGCATCAATCATGCACTTCAGCTCCCACTTTTTTTTCTCTTGTTCGGCACAGTATGTGAGCTCTAAATACGGATCATCTATAGATTGTCTATAGATAAACTCAAGAACATATGATTGTAGAACACTCACTTGATGATATAAGCTGAACATTAGACATGTTTAGTTCCTAACACTGCAACAATCAGTAATGAACTGTCAGATGGGTTTTCAATCAAGTTTAAAGGTGACATATCATGAAAATCTGACTTTTCCAGGTTTTAAGTGCTATAATCAGGTACCTGGTGCATCTACCAATCAAGGAAATGTGAAAAAGATTAACCCAGTAACTTTGTTTTGGTAAGCCTTTTTCTGCAAGCGTCTGAGAAAACGAGCGTGTCATCCCTTGGTGACGTTGCAAAGGGATCTCATTATAATATTACCGCCCCTTAATCTGTAAGTTTGCACCCACGGCGCCGTCATTTGATTTCGCAAACGACAACGGTGTACCAGTTCTAATGTCATGGCGAAAGTTTGAGCAAAACATGCTAACTGTTCTGTCTTTGGCTGCACAGACGAGCACATAACTCTATTTAGAGTCCCAGCCTCAGAGGAGACGAGAGAGCAGTGGATTTATTGATTTATTTAATGTATATTGCTGCTGCCACACAGATCTAAAATAAACATGCAATTTATTTCCCAGCTGTTTAGCTTCACAGACATAACCGACTGTTTCTGTAACTCGTGTGTTTTTAACGTAAACTTGTGTGTGAATGAGAACTTAGTTTAGTACTCACATGCTGTGACAGCCGCTTTCTGTCCGTGTGCTTCGGATGTGTGCTCTCAGAAAACCGCATATCAGATTTTTAAACTAATATGGTTTAAAACAGGCCCGAAAAACAGCGTGTTTCTGCTTCCACTCATAATAGACATTTTCAAAATGATATAATAAATGATCTGTGGAGTATTTTGAGCTGAAACTTCACAGACACATTCTGGGGACACCAGAGACTTATATTACATATTGTAAAAAGGGGCATAATATGTCCCCTTTAAAGCCTACCCAACTGAGATGCGCATTGGGTAACTGCCAGTACCTGTGCATTTAATTGTTTTGCATTTTGCACCAGCATGAACTGAAATATTTAGTGTGTGAAAATCTTTTAGTGCTTGAAAAAAGCTGTTTAATTAGATGAAGTATATTCAGTCAGCATTTAGGGGCTGTACAGTGGAGTCATATGTAGCCTTGTTGACACACTTGAAATACTGGCACCTCTAATTACTATCCTTAGATACTCCCTTGAGAACATCACATCACAAATTATATTAGTCTCAGCACTGTTAATGATTTGATTAGAAAGACGTTTTATTCATGCAAGCTATCATCCAACACCATTTGCATCTATTCCTGAAATTGTTCAGGTCAACCCAGTCATTGGCACGACTTTGCCCCTCATACTGAACAGTGTGTGACCTTTCGTTGCTGCAGTGCAAGAGGTGATTATTTTTTGTAGCCTGCCAAAAGATACAGTTATCACCCTCTAATCCAGTATAATCCATAATCAAACACCATCAGCTCAGTGGGTCTCATAAGGTCAAGTATTTAGAATCAACACCTTTTCATTGACACGTCCCATTCACTTCATACCCCAGCAGCTTTATTGGACGATATGCAGTGTACCACCTCCCTCATCCCCATAAAAAGATATGATTTTATGCCAACTGGCCATGCAAGTGATTTTGAAAGGAAGCAGACCTTGCTTTGTAAGTGCACCCTGTTACTTGTTGACCTGAGTAATATAGCCATCCTGTTCCTTTTATTGCAGGGTAGAGGGCAGGTAATATCCACTTATTGAAACTCATAGTGTGAATTCTTAACAGTGTTTATCTTATATTTTGCACCAGTAAAAATTGAGGTGGCTAAAGCCAAAAGAGAACAAAGACATATAACCACTTTCTCTACAGAGTGAAAAAACTACTCCAGAAATATGGCACAGAATTATCACAGTTGCGTAGGGTTCTTCTTGATAGCAAAAAAATTCTTCAGCTCTTTTTTGGAGTATTTAATGCAATTGAATAAACCCAGGAGCATCGGTTTCTACTTTTTTACATTTGTGGTTTCTACTTTACTTGGGTATGTATGTACAATCTCTAGGACCACTTCAATAAAGCACATGCAGTATTTACACTTTACCGTCCATGACATCTATAATAGCCACCATTACAATAAATAATAATAAATTATTTCTCTTGAGGTACTGTACAGTTAATACACTTAAATTCATTGCAGCTTTGGATTAGTGGTTTCCCTTTTTAATGATACTGTACCTGATCAGGATATTTGCCTTAAATTGGCCCAGTAGCTCATTCCACATCCTCTGATGAGAGGCATTTTTGCCTGACTTCTGTCTCCTCAAAAGTCACCTTTTTGTTCCTTTTTGGGTCAATCCATGAGTTGTGGATGACCACGTTATTGGGCATAGGGTCAGCCTCTACAACTGACACAACACGCTTCTTCATTTTACTCTTTAGAACCTTCTGAAATTTCTGCCGAGTGAAGGCATAGAGCAGTGGGTGAAAAATGGTGGTTCCATAAGCCATGACCAGGAAGCCCAGTCTGAGACGCACAGTGAAGTTGCTCGGCCCTGCACTCAGGATAACCGTGTTGAGCACGGTGATGGGTGTCCAGCAAAGCAGGAAGGTGGAGATGATAAGAAGGGACATTCGGAAAACCCTCTTTTGTCGTTCCCGGCGTTCTCTGTGCCGTTTGACTGCCCTGCGGAGGGCTATGATCACGGACACGGAGGTACGCATGCCCAGTGGTGGATTCCTGCCTGCACTGCTCTGTGAGGCATCGGTGGACTCTGGCTGAGTGGAAGTCATGGAGATGGTCTTTTTCTTTCTCGGTTTCTTCTTGGGCGCTGAATGGAAACGTGTGCCAATCCGGATGTTGAGCGCCTGCAGAATCTTGTAGTAAGTAACCAACATGACCACAGCAGTGAAGATGAAGATTGGGATCTGTGCCAACAGGTGATAGTAGAGGCCCAGTTCAGTGTAGTATTGGTTTGAAGGCTCCTCCCCTTCTGTCTGATTCCTTTCATTACCTGCCTGGCTAAAGAAACCCTCTTCAATGAAGGGTACCAGAAAGCTAAGGAATGATAAAGCCCAAATGGACCCTAATAAGGCCACTGCTCGTCCCATTGTCAGAACTCGATTTGCAGGCCGAACTGAGATGTCATAGCGGTCTAGTGTGATGGCCAGGACATTGGCAGCAGTAGCCACGCTAGCAAAGGACACACAAGCCTCATGGAAGCAGCAAATGAGAGCACTTTTGCCATCCAGTGGCAATAGCACCACCACAATCGTGAATGGGATGCAGCCCACACACACCAGGACGTCCAGTACATGAAGATTCATGGTTACGATGTTGCTGACAGAGCTCACCAGGTTTGACTTCATACAATAGAGAGCCAGCACAGTCAAGTTGCTACTGAGACCCAGTACGATCTCCAACATAAGGAAACCTGTTAGAGACACCTGGAAGCTGACAGGGTAAGGAGTGTCCAGGTCCATTTCAAAGTCAAGAGGTTCAACGTTATCGAGGACAGTGACGTTGCTCATGATGGCCTGGAATCCCAGCACAGGAGGGGTATGCATTCTCCTACATGTGCAAAAGATGGAAGATGGCTGTTTTAACATATTCATTGGGTCAATTTTCTTAATTATACATAAAGCTTAGAAGCATTTCCATGACATGCTACTGAGTGTATGATAACGCCAGAACCGTTTAACTTTTGAAAAATGACTTTTAAGATAATCTAGCCAAATTCTAGCTGTCAACTAACAAGAATGGGAATGGAAAGGACCACAATTAAGAATGTAAAAATGATGAAACATTTATCTGCACTGCACATGCACATAAAAGATGTGCATAGACTAACGAAACTCACCCCTCCCTTGTGTTCACTGTCCTCGTTAGGAGCTTGTGTAGCAAATGCAACCAAAGCGTTGATGTGTTGGCAGGATGTCATAGACGCCAACCATACTCCAACGCCTCTTTATCTCAACAGTGTCCTTTGCTCCTTCAATGACATTCTGTTATGTACCTGCTCCGTTGTGGGCTTTTTTTCTTTTATTTTTAAAAAGAGCTAATATTTAACGAATGTATCGGCTAAGACTGTCCTCAGCCCCAGCATGGCAAAGACTGAACAAGTGAGGACACCCTGGTTTCCTCAAACACCTCTCTGTAGGGTTGATTAAACACCATCTAAACAGCTCATACCTCTTTCCCTCGCATCCTCAGATTTCTGTGGGAGGATGTGGGAGATGGAAACACTCTGCTCTTCCTTTTCAGAGTGTGGGAAGGGTTTGTGCATTGTAATATCCACGTGGTCCTGACATGAAAGCTGTGTTGTATTCAGTCTTGTCTTAAGCCTTTTGTCCTTTGTGTTGGTCAAACAGATCTTCCAGAAACAATCAGGGATGACACCATGTCCCATCCTTCCAAAAGTCCTCACTTTTCATTGTTTATTCCAAGACTTTGCGAACCACAAGAAAAAATTAATCTCCCTCAGTGTGACAGGTCAGGACTGGCATACCCTCCTCACTATGTAACAAAAGTTGCTCTGACCCCTGCAGAGTCCACGGCCCCTTGTATTCCACCTGAGTAAATCACACTCCCACCTGCTGTGCCACAATATAGCTCCAGGAGAACAGGCAGGTAGACATCAGTACACCGTAATCACAACAAGGTCACAGGTTTCCAGAGGGAAGGAGGTAGTCAGGCCAGTGCACTGTGTGGCATATATTTTCTCTTTCTTTTTCACAGTGTTCATGTGGGACACCGGAACAGGAGCTCCATCCTCAGTAGTTTCACACTTTGGCTGCTGGTAGGTGCAAAAAAGTGAGAGTTAGAATTTTTTTTTGTCATAAATGATCTTGAAAATCTCTGCAGGATAGTGGCATCATCTTAGCATTCATATAAGCCATTTCACACTAACTCTTATTTTGTTATAAAACTTATTTGTCCACAGTCAATGGTTTCTGGTTGTTCAAGACCTTGCAGAGATTGTGCACCCTTCGAATTGCCTTTTTAAGAATTAACTCCAGTCAAAGTCAACGTTTTGTTTTTGAAGGTGTCTCTGGTGTAATTTGTTAGTTGAGAAGCCTTAAGGCCAACTCATTAAACTAATGTTCCTTTGGTATAATGGACTCCCACAGTGACTGTGAGTGGTTGTTTGCAGAGCAGGTTTGCAGTACTCCCACACCATACTTACATGGGCAATACTCCATATATGTGAAGCGGAATACTCGTACATCTCCAAGCATCTCTCTCACTCTTTCTCTATTTTTCTGAGCTAGAAGGCAGCTTTCAGCACTAGCCAGAAGCAGTAATAGCGACAAGAGTGCTCTCACATCATCTTCCCCTTAAGAGGATAATGGTTTGGATGGGTTTTCGATTACTCAGTTTTGTTCTTTCCACATACATTAATTGAGTTAAATGCATCAGTTACTGTGTTAGCCACCGGAGGATCCACATCAAAATACAGCATGCATCTTTTTTTTCACAGTGCAAGAATCAAAGCATTTTTCTTCAAAACAGTTGTTAAATCAATTCATATTCCTGTCCACAGCATAGAATCTAAGTGCTCTGAGTTTAAAGCATACTGTCACGTTTCATTCTTGGCAGCAACCCTACGCAGTATTTTATATATTTTAAAAAGTAAAAGTTGTCAGCTTCGTACAGATCTCTGAAGTTATGGCTTGTTTAGAATAGCATGCATTCCCTTTAGCAGATACTCCAGTTGTGAGAGTACAAAACTCAAAGCTTTTTACCTCTTGTTGCTGTCATAAGAGTGAGTGACCTGGTAGCCCATATATTTCCCAGTTTGAGTAGAGCCATGCCAGGACGAGTAATAAAGGACATTCTTATCTGACGGGATGAGTCTGACTGTCTTCCTCTATCTGCTTTCCTGTGAGTGCTCCCTTGCCTGTCAATGGGGGCAGGGAAATCAGATGTTGTAGGATGTAGTGCCATGCATCTCGCTTAGAGATCTGCTCCTCTCCTCCTCCCTTGTTCCTTCCCTCTCAGTCTTTTTCTCTCTCACCATCCCTATGCTCACTGCTTTCAAAATGCCCTTCCTACTCATCTCTCCTCCTCCTCCTCTTTTCTCTCTCTCTCCTCCTCCTCTTCTCGCTCTCGCTCTCTCTTTCCTCCCACCTCCCTCATCACTCTCGCTTTCCCTCCCCCTTCCTCCCTTTCTCTGCTGTGGTTTATAACAATCCTCTGGTTCCCGATTGGTCTCTTGTTATAGTTGTAACCCTTTCTTCCCCTTTTGCTCAAATAGGGCTTTTACCAACAGGTGAATTTTACTGTCTTTGTTGACATTAAGTATTGTCACACAATACACCATTTCTCTGTTCTGCTCTCTTCCTAACTTTTTATTTCAATTCTTAAATTGTCCATGCATCAACAGATTAGGAGAGAGTAAATAAAAATCATTGTAATAGCCCTGAGTAAAGGATGTGGGTGAGTTTATTTGCAAGGAAAGGGCTTCATCTGAGTCTACACAATGAAAACATGACAAACCTCGCATGAAGTGTGATTTAGGCTCAATCTTTTTTGCCATACTTGTGTGGGTGTGTTGGTGCACACTGATGCGGAGAGAAGGAATGGGCAAATTATGGAACATCACTTCAAAACACTATTGTTGTAGATGACAAAAATATCACAAAAATGGTTCAAATTACCAAGCTGAACATACCTGTAAATATTTCAAGGTAAGCATTAATGTTTAAACTTTTTATTCAGACCCTGTCCCAACACATTTCACTGTAGATGCCAGAGAGAGAGAGAGAGTGTGTTAGTTAATTTTACATTATTACAACACCTCTCTCCCCAGTCTGGCATGAACGGCTTGAATAGTTCCTGTATCAAATGAAGGCCCGCCTTCTGAAATACAAAATGTGCTGTGATTGGTTAGCTGGGCAAGTGTGTGCTGTGATCGGTGAGCTGGGCCAGTGTGTGCTATGACCGGTGAGCTGGGCCAGTGTGTGCTGTGGTCGGTGAGCTGGGCCAGTGTGTGTTGTGATTGGCAGCACTCGGTGCCTGGTCAGGAAATGTCATGCCCCTTACCATAGCCACCTGCGAGCTTCAGTGTAAATATATTGCATTAAAATCAAATCAATTTGAGCGCGATTTAAACCCGGATGATTGTAACCACTCTTAAGTTTGTCTGCCTTGGGAAATCTAGCGTGTCTCTGACATAGTGATAACACTCGTTGCCTTCTCTAGTGCAATTAAGCTGGGCAAGTGTGTGCTGTGATCGGTGAGCTGGGCCAGTGTGTGCTGTGACCGGTGAGCTGGGCCAGTGTGTGCTGTGGTCGGTAAGCTGGGCCAGTGTGTGCTGTGATCGGTGAGCTGGGCCAGTGTGTGTTGTGA
>NW_015505308.1:743855-805641 GCF_001515645.1 Sinocyclocheilus grahami | reverse complement strand
GCCTGGTCGGGAAATGTCACGCCCCTTACCATAGCCACCTGCGAGCTTCAGTGTAAATATATTGCATTAAAATCAAATCAATTTGAGCGTGATTTAAACCCGGATGACTGTAACCACTCTAAGTTTGTCTGCCTTGGGAAATCTAGCGTGTCTCTGACATAGTGATAACACTCGTTGCCTTCTCTAGTGCAGCTCAACCAGGTCTCACCCCAAATCCCGTAAAATATGCGTTGTAGTCCAAACGAGTCATTCGTTGTAATTTTTGAAAAGTGATTTATGTTAAATAAAATTTCTCCTTTTGAAATTGGACTTTGAGCTTTGTAACTTTGCAGATCTTTTTTATGCTCAAACAGCAACATTACAGACTAACTAAAGTTGAAAAAGTGAAAAAGCATAATAGGACCCCTTTAAACAATTCCTCGATCTAGTGGCCCAAAGCTCAGTTTCCCTCGATTACAAAAGCTGATATCTCATTCGATATTTCTAGTGTCCGTCAGTAATGACCACTCTCTTTATGTCGTTATCTCTCTCCTGTTGTATAAACTGCCCTATTGAGTGCGTTTGTGTGATTCTAGCTTGATAATGCCTCTGTGACTGATGCTCATTGAGTGGAAGCAGAACTCCAGAAGCCCTGGGTGAATTAACTTGTGCTTAGCAACTGCAGGTTCCAGAAGCGGAAGATAAGACGCCAGGTGCCAGCTCACTGGGACAGGCGTGAGGGATGAAGGGTCATGGAAAATCTACGCCTCTGCTCCCTGGAGCAACCTCCTGGAAGCATGTGTGCCCACTGGGTCTCTGACATGACCCTCTAGGATGTTTCCTTGCAGTTTGCCACTTCTCAGGTTAATCGGGTTAAAGGGTTGCAATAGAAATTGTGCTTAAGCAAATTATTTGTGTCATTTGTATTAAATTATTTTATGCCATTGATTGTAAAATTCATCGCATGCGTTAATGAGTTAACGTTGACAGCCCTACATTAAAATGAAAATGTTGTCATCAGTTACACACCCTTATCTTTCTAAACCTGTGTGACTCTTAAGAACACAGACAAAGATATTTTGGGTGAAAAAAATATATATATTTAAGTGAATAAGTAAATGATGGCAGAATTTTCATTTGATGTGTGGACACAGGTATGTCAGCTATTTGACAGCAGCTTTGAATGTAGGGCATCCAATTAGATTTTAGACCGGAGTGAGTGGTGGGTCATACCTCTTTTTCTGGCTCTGCTTTAAACCCCTATCCCTCTGTATCCTCTCTGGCACTACTCTCATCCAGAGCCATGTGTCAGGTTGGACAGGTCAGAGAGTTTTATCCGAATGTGATTTGCTATCCCAAGGCAGTTCTCCAGTATCTACTATTACATTTTAGAGATACTGTTCCTTTTTTATTGGTACATGCTAACTTTAACAAGCACATCTGAACAGAAGCTTAAAGAAATCGGCCACCTAAAACCAAAGCCAAACAGGAAATTCTGGTTGGCCTATAGTGTTATATTTTGTTGGCTCACTACTCCCTCAGAGACTCGGGAGCTGTTCGTGGTCATGTTCCCAGTGTCTCCAAGGGCTCTCTTGCATGTGGACTTGGGACAGACCAAATACAGATGACAGTCGTCAAAGTCGCCTTTGGCAGTCCACAGTCCCCAAAGACCTACAGCTGTTCCATCACGGCTCAGTCTGTTGAGCTAGGTCTAAGTGGACTTCAGATAGAAAACATTTGGGCACAAGACTTTGGAGCAGTTTATCTTGTTAAGCTTATTTGTGTTTGACATTCAATGGCCTGGACTATGATGCAAGCAGATGCAAGGAGCTTTTGGATGCTTTTACAGCATTAAACAGATTTTCAAGTACTCTTACAACCAATGGAATTGATACAGATTCAGGTTTTAGGTTGCATTTTTTTTAGTGCTCATTATCAAATTTGAAGTGATAGACAACAATATTATTCAGAAAATATACTAAAATAAAAAAAATTTCAAAGTCTCTCCTGGAAGAATTTTAGAATTTTTATCACTGATTAAACTGAAATATTGTATATGATTTTTATCAGTACTATTGTTGTTTCTTGTATGTTTTTGTATAATGATTGTTTCTTAAGAAAATGTTAATGATGTATTGAAATGATATTGTTAACGTTCCCATGAATATAGCCATTGTTGCTGATATGGCGTTAAAACATAAATAAGTGCTTATTATCAGAGTTATTATGAACAATACTAGTGATGTCTAGATGATAATTTTTCTACAGACAGCTTCAAATGCATTGGAAGCGTCTGTGGGAAATGGGATTGTCCTGTATTTAGCAGATTTCAGAGGCTTTAGTTGTATAAACAGTGTCAAGTCCCCTTAGCCTCTGCAGGGCCAACACGTCATCCTGTGACGCAAGGTTAGTGTTAATGTGAGTCTGGATCCCCCACATTGTGTTTTCACGGTGGCAGATTAGCAGGGACACCCTGACTGTGAACCTCTGCTTTCTGCGTATGTTGGTTCAGCTTTGCTTCGCCATCCCATAGGGATTTTGTCCAATCCCAACAAAGCATTCCAAGTTCATCCACTTCCTGCCACAGTCCAGAGGGCTGTGTTGTTATGTGTTTTGTTGTACCGGGGGAGGGGAGGCATGGGAAAACGCTATCCCTTATGAGAGGGGTGACCTTCAGAAAGCTCCATCACCTCCCTGATGCCTAATCTATTCTGATTCAAGGACAGATACACTTTTATCTGTTACTACTGGAGTCTCATGCTAATGAAACAAATATTGTTGATCTTTAGGCGTTGGTTAAAGGGTTAGTTCACCCAAAAATTAAAATCCTGTCATTAATTACTCACCCGTAAGACCTTTGTTCATCTTCGGAACACAAATTAAGATATTTTTGATGCATTCTGACAGCTGTCTGACCCTCCCTTAGACAGCAAGGGTACTACCACGATCAACGTCTAGAAACGTAGCAAGGAGATCGGTAAAATAATCCATGTGACATCAGGGGTTCAACCGTAATAATACGAAGCTACGAAAATACTTTTTGTGGTGTGGCTGACACAGAACAACATGCGCTGTTTGCGTCCAGTGGATATTCTCCAAAATGGTGCTAGGTTGATGCAGAGGAGATGAATTGTTGAATAAAGTTTTTTTTTTTTTCTTTTGCGCACAAAGTATTCTCGTAGCTTCGTAATATTACGGTTGAACCCCTGATGTCACATGGATTATTTTACCGATCTCTTTGCTACGTTTGCTACCCTTGCTGTCTAAGGGAGGCAGGTTACCCATACTAGAAATTAGTGCTCTGCATTTAACCCATCCATGCAGTGAACACACACACCCGGAGCAGTGGGCAGCCATTTATGCTGCAGTGCCCGGGGAGCAGTTGGGGGTTCGGTGCCTTGCTCAAGGGCACCTCAGTCATGGTATTGAAGGTGGAAGAGAGTGCTGTACATTCACTCCCCCCACCTACAATCCCTACCTTTGGGTTACGAGTCCGACTCTCTAACCATTAGGCCACAACTTGGCCACAACTTCCCCAAGTTGTGGCCTAAACTAGCCCAAAAACTAGCCCAAGTTGTGGCCTAAACTAGCCTAAACTGTGGCCAAAACTAGCCCAATCGCGTTTCGAGGGGGGTCCCCGTTAAAAATCACGTTCCGGGGGGTAAAATACAAGTTTTTTGGCGAGGCTCCCGGGTAAAATTAGCATCTCAGGGGCTAAATATCGCGTTATTGGTGTCGCTTCAACCCGCGGACATGAAAAACAACCCACAGCAACGGTGTTAAAGTAGCCCAATTCCGCGGGAAAACCGCAGACTTGGCAACACTGATGGAATTTTCATTTTTGGGTGAACTAACCCTTTAATGCTGAGAGGGAAGGTGTTTGACATGTAGCACAGCCTTTTTCTTGCTATAAGCACTACACATAGAAATGGAAATTGAAACTGAAAAATTAACCGCACATTCCTTACTAAAAAAAGTGTATCCCAATACTTTTTGCATTTTTACGATCTTTCCCAAGTGCTTTATGATTCTTCAGACAACACCCCACAAAATGATATTTCTCTTTATAAATATTCTGTCACATTTATATTTAACTTTTGTAATAAATGTAATATTGTTATGGGAAATAGTAAATGGTATGGTAATATCGTAGTATATCCGTAATATTATTGAGTAAAATACAGGATATCTATCAATATAAAGTCTTATAAAGTATAGGTACTCTTTTTTTTTTTTTTTTTCTGTTTTTGTCCTAACCACATTTAGAGAACATCATCAATTTGAGTACACCATGAACAGTAGCAGCAGTGGTTTATTACCACCTTATCTTGGTGACAAGTGAACTGGGTATGTTATTGAGGTGTAGCGATGGTAGCTTGAACACCTGTATGAAAGAACCCTGCTTGTTCTTACAGTTGGTCGAATTGATGTGCGAGAACAATGCCTGACCTTTGGATGTGATTTCAGTGTGCCAGTAGTGGTCCTGTCAAGAAGTTGTTGGAGCGATATACAGAAGTCTTGTCACTTCTGACCAGATGAATTGTTTGTGTTTCCCTCACCCGTCACATATCAATGAAGCGTCCAGGTGAAAGGAGACATTGGGTCTGGCGAGAGAATAAATAATTTGACACAGAAATGATCCAAGGTTGTTTTCAGGCTAAGTGACTTGCCATGGCCCTCTCACGTGATTTTAGCATGATTTCAGAAATACCTGTAGGCTGTTCTCATGACTGCTTGGTGTTGAGTTCTTGAATTTAAATGCTTTTGAACTTAGTATTGCGCTTTTATTTGACATTTTCTTGCTCTTCCTTGTAATTTCAGAGATGACTCCATCTACACCAACAGCAATTACCTTTTTTCGTTTTAATCTCAAACAAATTGAGTGTGCCCCGCTTTGCAGGAATCACCTCCTCAGACAGAGCCCATAGTGAATTTGTGCTAATGTTTCTTATTGGCCCCTTCTTTTTTTAACCGTAATAGGGAAAAACTGCATTTCCAAGGTCAAGTCAAGTCAAGTCACCTTTATTTATATAGCGCTTTTAACAATACAGATTGTGACAAAGCAACTGAACAGCATTAATTAGGAAAATAGTGTCAATAATGCAAAATGACAATAGTAAACACTCATTTTTCAGTTAAAGACAGTTCATCATTGAATTCAGTGATGTCAACATCCAGCTCAGTTTAAATAATATCTTTGCAATTATGTCAACGATAACGCTGGAAATGAAGTGTCTCCAACTAAGCAAGCCAGAGGCAACAGCGGCAAGGAACCAAAACTCCATCGGTGACAGAATGGAGAAAAACCCTTGGGAGAAAGTTAGAATCGTTTTACACTATATTGCACACCGCACATTCTCTATGTGGAGTGGCTGTTGTGCTCCATTCCAGATAAATGCAGGCAATAACTGTGATTGATACTGAGCCTACAGTCCTCTAGTGCCTCTACAAAAAGGAAGGATATGTGAAGAGCCAACACATTTTTTGCAACACCGAAAATACAGAGTCAAGAACAGTGGTTGAACATGCACCTATGCCCCTCCCCTTGACTTGACCCCAGCATAATTTGGTTTTGGAGAGAGGAGCTGTCACTGCATTCAAAACAGATACTAGTGTGTTTCTTACTGCACACTGCAGGGTATCTGCTGTATGCCTTTGCATGTTTAAAGGTATATTCCACACAAAAATGCTTACCCTCTTGCCGTCCCAGATGACTTTCTTTCTTTAGGTGAACACAAGCAAAGATTGTCACGCACTTGCATCACACTTAACAAACATGCTGAGATATTGCTTCATGATGGTTTCATGAACATGCTTATGACAGTTGGCCGAAAGTGATGGTTTATAGTTGAAGTTTAAAAGAGATGGATTATTTTTAGGGATGCACCGATATGAAAATTTTGGCCGATACCGATATGGTGGCCGATATATCGTGCATCCCTAATTATTTTCAAAAAATCGGAAGAAAGAAAGGTGTATATAAAGCTGGAAAGGTGAGAAAATTATGGAATAATTGTCATTTTGGGCTAGCGTACCCCTTTAATTTAGCAAGTGGTGTCCAGTTACTGTTATCTCAGAAATAAATAGGGTTATTTTGCATTTGAACCCAATATTGTGTAAAAACATGCGAGTAGCATGCAAGTATGAGTAGTAGATTATGAACAGAGCAGAGTGCTGTCCCTTATATGAAGAATGCATCATGTGTATGCTATATTTAATCAAATCCCAGCCTTTTGCAGTTTAATTATTGCAAAAGGCCCCTCTGCAATTTTGATTAATTTAATTGTGCAGCCCTAGTAGCAAGTCATTTTAAATGTAGCCTGAGTTACAGAATCATCATTTTACCTTAAATCCCTGCAACCATTTGTCACTTAGAACAGCATGCAACAGTTTCAGCACTTGTCAGCTCTTGTCATCAAAGTGCAAATGATAGAATGTTAATTGAGAGTCCCCCTTCAGTATTGTGGTTTTCTTCTAGGACAGTGTAATCATTGTTGCACTCTAGAAGGGTGAAGCAGGAGAGGGTGAAAATGAGGTGAAATGAAATTGCGCTGCAACACAGAGATTTTTGGCAGGGATCGTTGATTTTATTCTGGCTTTGGGCCTATACCTGTACGAACGAGCCAAAGACTCCCCCCTGCTTTCCTGTGTAGAAGCCACCTGTTTCCTACAGCTCTCGATCTCTCCAGAACACAAACTCAAGGACGATTCTTAGCATCTGGGTGCTACAGTATGGAGTGATTTCCTCAGCAAGATATCTGACCTCTTCTAATGAGACAGCATTGGGTCCTTTATGATATCTTTTTTAGCAGGCGGCAAATCGAGTCACGGAGTCGTCAGCTGGTGTGTGTGCCCTCAGAAGGCGCTAATGAGTGGATCTATGTAGTGACATTGTTCTGCTTGGTGCCACTGTATCCGTATCAGTCAGCATCTCTGACTCATGAGCTGTCTGTTCAGAGGCCTGTTCAGTTTAGAGACGCTGTTTCTTTCCCTCTCATTTACTTGCAAGAATCTTCTACTCGTTAAAGTTCACAGTGTGGATATTCTTGTGCTTCTTGCATAAAAACGTGTATTTATTGGAGATGTGTACAAACTACTCTGTTTTACTTGCAAGAATCTTCTCTTTAAATACACAACTACATTATTCAAATTTGCTTGTCTGAACAGCTAATTTACTAGTTGATCTTAAATGGATAGTTCATCCAAAAATGAAATTTGTCATTTACTCACCCTCATGATGTTCCAACCCTGTATGGATTTCTCTTTTCTGTGCAGCACTAAAAACGGATATCTGTGTGTGTGTGTGTGTGTGTGTGTGTGTGCATTCAATGGGCTCCAATGTGGATGGTAAACTCACCCTTTAAGGAAGTATTCCGATTTAATGCTGGTTTACCGTTTGCCACTAAGCTGTTAAAATTTTTCTGCTCAAATCTTCTGAAATGATAATGGCTACTGTTGTCTGCTAAGGTGCTTACTTCACTCATGTGGCACACCTGAGAGGACAGGTGCTGTTAAATCCATGACTATACTTGAATGAGCACACCTTTGTGAGTAACAGCTGGTGTCCTGTGTGGAATATTTTCAGGTGTAACTGGGACATTCAGCCTCCTCCACCTGTATCCCACACCATCCTAGGAGCTGCTACCCTACTTATCAGTGTTTTCATTCCAGGGCATGCTGGCGTCTAAATAAATGCTTTGCTCTTTGCGATGAGTTTAGTCAACCCTACGTAGGAAGCTGCCAACATTAGCATTGTTCAAGTGAAGCCTGTCTCATCTCTTCCAACAGTTTTTGATGCGTTTCACACTGAAAACCTAAATCAAGCATAATTTTCACAGCCTGCGATGATTGGTCGGGTGGCTTCCAGACCTCCTGCTTAGTGCAGACAATTGTGAAGAAGACGGTTTGCATGCTAACGGCTCAAACGGGTTCCTAGGGGTGTGCAAACACACTCGTCCTCCATATGACACGTTATCTATCACATAAACATATGACTGCCCATGTTTGTGAAAAAATGGTCTTGTAAATGAAGTTTTTAACAACAACAAAGCTTTAAAAAGCTCAAAAATCAACAAAACATTTTTTGCTCCATTTCTTGCAGATTACCTGTCCCAAGGTGTTGATCTGTCAGGTATTGACGTCATAGAAAATGACCTGCTGTTCATCAGTCGAGCTCGTCTGGAGGTGGAGAACCAAGCCAAACGGTTACTGGAGCAGGGCATGGAAATTCAGGTAAAAATAAAACCGTGTCGTGGAGGAACAAAGTCCAAATTGTTGCAGTACTTGACAGCATTTTGAAAAAGCTTTCAATGTGGTCAGTCACATTGTGTAGCACAGCGAACTACTTTTTAAAAAGATTTGATTTGACTTGTTTTTTATTTTTAGATGCTGGTTTTACTTTGGGGGTGGACTAACTGCTTTAATTTATTAGTTTGTCACTTAGCAGGCTGCAATTTCAAAATTCTCCAACACCAAATCCAGGAACTGTTTACAAGCGCACAATTTGCAGTGTTCTATGAATTGTGGTCCAACACATTTCAAAATACGACCATGAATGGGATCGAGTTTGTGGTTAGATGTGCGTTCATGTAGTTGCACTTAAAATTTAATTGATGAAGCCATGTCTGACCTAAAACTTGAACCGGATGAAAGATGTGCCAGTATTCTTTCAATCTTTCTCCGTCTCTCTCTCAGCATGTTTCTCTGTCACACGATGCACTCACACACAGCAGATGGGCCGCACTGGCCTTTTCTCCCCTGTCTACAGACACACAGGCATCACACTGAACTGTCCAGTCACATTTCAGAAATTCAGCTGCCACATGGAGCCATCTCAGGGGCTGAAAGATATCTGGTTTACAATAAATGACCATTTTAAAATGCCTGCACCAATAATCTACAAGATATGTTGCATATCATCATATGAATGCAGCTGTCATGGCCCTTTTTATGTTTTGCTCAATGCGGCTTTATTTTTTTTTTCCTTTTGATTGACAGTTTAATTTTTCAGCACGGTTTATGGAGCAAATCAATGCAGAGCTCCAGTTGGAGATGACAAGATTGTCGATATACTGACTACAAGGTCAAAAATTGATTGCTTTATGTATCTCTCATGGGCCTTCAGCTGTCTTTGAAAGCATGACCGTTCAGAGAGTATAGGGGAAGAACAGGCCATAGCTGACCTGGTCCAGTCAGGTTTTGTTTGTTCCTGCATCTTTAATGGTGTCCATTGCTGGCCGCATGCTAAAATAAGCCTCCCAGTGCCTGTCGGCTGTATTCTTTTCTTTTTTATTTCTTTGGCTCCACGAGTTGGTTGTGTGATGGTCAGTCACCTCTATCTTTCACTTGTTGTCTCAAGGTTATTGGTTGCAGACAATGAAATGGCATTGACCACTAGGGTTGGGAATCGAAAATTGATTCCGATTCCAGAATCGGATACTTAAGGTCAGGAATCGGATACTTGTTGTCAAATTAAAAGTTCGATTCCGCCTATCGATTCCTATGAGCTTTTTTTTTCTTCATCTGTGAGGACTGGACCTAGCGATCTGCCAGGACCTTGCTCGCTAATCTAAGTGCTCCAAAGTTTGGCTACATTTGCGATCAGAAGCCAAAAAAGCTAAGTATAATATCTGTGATAGCTAAACATGTTGCAAGAGAGGTGTCACCACCAACGTACAAAGCACTTTAATTTAATAGATCGTTAAAGATCGCGAACACAATTCAAACACCAACGTGATTCTATTCCTAAATTACAATGATTCGTCCGTTTCATTCCTCAACCTTTGACGTGTGCGATCAATGTTGTGATCACTTGGTTCGTCCGTGCTGCATACCATCACATCAGTGTGATTTGAACATTTTAAATTTGCGTTCGCGCTGCCGCTGACCTAAAGAGAGCAGCTGTCTGTCATGAATGAAACCACTTCACAGTCTTTTCAGCCACACAGTATCATTATTTCCGTTACAATGGTAGCGATTAAAATAGAATAAATCACCTTTTGAAAGTAATTTGACGCTTCAAATGAAGATACACTGTAACGCCAGTAGGTGGCGAAAAGGGGCTGTTAAAATGTATTTTGTCTTTGAATCACAAGAGATTCGTTCAAGAACGCTGATTCATCCAGTAATGAAACAAGTACATCTTGAGTGAGTCATTTAATCATTAATTCATTGATTTTGTTTAGTTGTCTAATGTTTTTTCTTCAGAATCATGAGAGAACCATAACTTCCATTGGGAGAGAAAAAAAAAAAAAGAAATTTATTCAGAATCATGCAGAGTCCAGTTTTTATGTAGCCTGTTGATTTTTGTTCATGGTATTCAGCTCCAATAAATGGTTTGCAAAAAAAGAGACACAGAATAAATGTTTGATATCCTTATTTAATCACATTGGAATCGAAACTGGGAATCGAAAAGAATCGGAATCAATAAAATTCAAATGATACCCAACCCTATTGACCACTGTGTGATCTCTTTAAAAGTAGATATGGAAGTCTCTGGTTATAGTGGCTGTCTTTCAACATATAGTGCACTGCCTAGGTAGACGACATTTTTTGGGCATCATAGCTGCCAGTGATACTGAAACAACCAGAATCTCAGTGTAATGTTTTATTTAATTTCTTAGTTAAATATGTTTTGTTTCCATTTAAGCTTAGACTTGGCTTCTTGGGAAGTGGTATGCTGTTACTTTTCGCATAGAAATCTAGTTATCGAATGCTCTTTTTCAAGGACCAGAAATCCTTTTTATCTCTTGTTCACTTCAATTAAGTGTTGAACGGCTATAGTTCATTCTCTGTCCTCTATCCCATGCATCTCTAGCAAATTCCTTCTCTGCTGTCTCCCTACAACACATTCTTGCCCTATTAGCATCTCATTATAAAACCGAGCGATGCAAGAGAGCCCCCTGACCTCTGTTCATGTATTTGTTGTTCTGGATTTTATCATGTAGTTCACTCCACTCCTCCACGGCCAGTCCTGCATCAGTATATTTAGAATTGTGTGGGTTACATAAGCCGCGATTACTTCGCTCATGTGGAGAGATGATTGTCTTCTTATCACTCTATTAGTCTAAACAAAACAAAAAAAGAGGAATTTTTAATTTAGATTGTGAGTTTTAACCAAGGCATCTCAAATCTTTTAATGTGTTTTAATGGAATCGTTCTGTGTTCAATGCAAGTTAAGCTATATTGACAGCATCTATAACATCTCATTCCTCAGGTTGTAAGAGCAACCGTCGTGATTCCAGTAATGTACTTACAGTGTAAATTTATGGAGGTGGATATTTGTGCTGCTCAAATATTTTTAATGTTGTTTTCTTGCATGTTGACTGCATAAAAGCTGCATAATGTCACTTTTGAATTTGGTCTATTTTGGTCCGTTTTAAAATGTACTCCCATACAGTGCTTTGCCTTGACTTTCACTGTTAGTGCATTACTGTAAACAGTTTGTTTTTCTTTTTCATTGACTTGACTTGATTTCTGTAATATGATGTATTTGCAAGTGAAACGATATTCATTTGAAAATAATGCAAAGCTAATTGATTAATGTATATATAACCTTTCTTCTGATATCTATACATACACTGCTGTTAAAAAGTTTGCGATCAGTAAGATTTTTAATGTGTTTTAATGAAGTCTCTTCTGTTCATCAAGGCTGCATCTATTTGACCAAAAAAAAACTAATATTGTGAAATATTATTCCAATTTAAAATAATGGTTTTCTATTTTAATATACTTTAAAATGTAATTTATTCCTGTGATGCAAAGCTGAATTTTCATCATCATCATTACTCCAGTCTTTTTGCATATATATATATAAAAGATTTCCTGTAATTACGTTTTGAAGAACAAAAAGAAAAACATAATCTGATGAATCATCTTAAAGCTGCAGGAGCTGTTGAACATTTTCTTTGAAATCTTATTAGTTTGGAGGGATTCATATGTTCTCAATTGCTTTTTGGTGCATAGTGACATAGTGCTTGGTGTATTTATCTCCTCTAAATTTCATTAAAAACGTACAGAAGAGTGGTACTTTACATCAGTGCACTCCTGTTTTGAAAGCATCAGCTGTCTGATTCACTGCCATATTGTCAGAAGGGCACTTGAAAGGAGAGTGCATTTGAAGGTCAAAATTAGACACTGATGTGCAGGGAGGCAGAACAAAAAGTGTAGCCTGTATCTGCACATTCATTTCGGATGGGGTGAGAGAAGAGGAGGTCTGTTAAATATTTTATCCACATTGTTTCAAGTCTGTTTTTATTTCTCTTCTCATACATTTATATCAGCTGCTTAAGAGGGGCATTTTTACACAGAAGGTCATGAGAGGATAAATCATGTCCCCTCCCCCCCTTTTCTTTTTTTAGTGTGGAAGAGGGGATGCGGTTTTGGAAGTGGATTCTCATTACCGCAGTGAAGGTTTTTGCTTACTCGGCAAACATTGTTTGGAGGTCACTGAGGTGTGTGTGTGTGTGTGTGTGTGTGTGGTCCGAGTTGGAGATGCATACTATGGTCTCAAAGGGCTCAAAATTCACTGTGTGGAGTCGCACAAGTGTGTCCACAGACACACATATACAAATGACTACTCTCGCCTTGGCTCCTGTCTTCCTGACCCAGAAAAGCAGAGTACTCACGGGCCAGTGTCCTGTTTCACATGCTCGTAGGGGAATGGAGGAATGGACATTAATGCAGCCTTCTCTATTACAGAAGAGAAAAAAATGACAATCTCTCCAGCTACGATACTGTGACCCTAAAAATGTCACTGCATTAGACTGCAAACTAAGTGTTGCTTGTTTTAAAGAAAAACACTTTAGAAGCAGAACATCTCACAAAAATAAGTTTGTCCAGTTTTGAAATGATAACCTGAGTGAACCTGAGGATAACTGACTTCATAAATTCACTAAAAATGAACAAAACACGAGTTGATTAAAAGACAGGGAGCAAACATATTGAAAAAAGTGAAGTTAGTGAAGAGAGGAATCCTGCATTGTGGTTTTATGTTTTTATCTGATGCAATGACATTCACACATTTATTAGAACAACAAAAGTGTCCATATACTTTTTTGGACCTCTTAATTCCCAAAAACAAGATGTCTCTGTGCATTAGAATAGCATGGATGTTTTTTTGTTTTTTTTATGCATTCATGATTCCTGTATAAAGCAAAATGTATAGAGTGTTTTTAAAGTTATACAGATAGTAACCCCTCATTGTATCTGTTACAAGGAACTACACATACAAAATAAAGGTTATTTATTGGCATCAATGATTCTATTAAGGATTTTTAATATCCACGGAACCATTTCCATTCCACACAAGCTTCTTTATGATGAAAAAGGTTCCTTTTAGATAATTAGATAATTACAAATTTTCTTCACACACAGAAAACGTTTTTCTTTTAAGAACTGTTCACTGAATGGTTCTTTGGAGAACCCAAAATGGTGATTCTATTGCACCGCTCTTTTGGAACACTTATTTTTAAGAGTGTATGACTAAATTGCTGATGTATTTGGGAGATATTAAAAAGCTAGTCTTTAGCGCAGTTTGACTGCTGACCGGCAAGTTCTTAGAAAATCATGTGACCAGGTTTGTGCACGATCAAAAGCAGTAATAAACCTAGGAAAGAACTGACCTGCTGCAGACATAAGTAGTGAAACCACAGGAGTGTGGTTCCTCCACATAATAGATTAGGCACTGCCTGCATTGGAAGGGCATTGACAAGAGGGGACGAATGAGTCTGGGTTTTAACTGAGTCACCGCTGCTTTGACAGATAGATGCGCCTCTTGCCCCACCATGAGTAATGTGTATTACATAAGCAGCCCCAGCAGAACATTGATCATGCACCCTTTAAACAATACGTCACCTTTGTCCATTACAAAAGGTCAAGAGTCCGTGTGATGGTTGTCTCACATAGATTTGTGTTTTGTTGATATAAGGTGCAGATATACAGTAGTCCACAATGCCACAATCAATTGGGTCACATTATTATTATTTTTTTCAATAGTCATTTTACCAAACATTCCAATTAGTCCAGATATACCGTTGGTCTTTTTCCCCTGAATGTTTGTTAGGATTTACAATAATTTTTTCATTTGGATTGAAATGATTTTCTTTTCTCTGCATTTGTCCATTCTGTCTGATCTGTTTAGCTTTGTCCATTGTCTTGGTGGAATGTGATTTTTGTCATCTGCAGCCTAATCGAGCCATATACCTGCAGCATGTAATGGAATTTTCTCTCACTCGCTGCTGAAAAGACGCAACAAAAAATGTTATACGCCTTGGGCCAAACAAATACTGACAAGAATGTTAAGTGAAATCAATTCAATTCAATGCTTCATTTCTTTCTCTGCTATACCACATAGCAATTTTACTTATTTCCATGTAAATGAATATCTTTCGCTCATGCATGATTATTTATAGACAATCTCCTGCAATTACTAATGTGCAAGCCCTGTCACGAATGATTTGATAACAGCATTTTTTTTATTGTTCCTTCAGGGCTGAACTTGATGCATGACTCAAACTGTGCATAAGAGGGTAGTAATCATTTAGAAATGTCTTATTAGCACATAGTTTAGCTTGTCGCTGCATTGTTATACATAAATGGCAGGATTTAAAGCGCATTTGGTATTTGCAAACATCTGAGCGGAGTTGTGTGGCTTCATTTGTGCTCTTTTGACTACGTTTTGCATGCTGACATTCTAAGGTGACAGGAAATAGTGTTGCCCTTTAAGGTAACTCAGTCAGGATTCAAACAGGGTTCAAATTATTTGTGTGTTCTTGAATGTTCTGATCAAGGCAAGTCACCTCTGTTTATATAGCACTTTATACAAAACAGATTGTCAAAGCAGCTTTACATTGTTAAACAGGAAAAATGTGTGTATTTTTTTTTTTTTTAGTGATCGCTGACGGGGAAAGTCGAACATCATTAGCGCAAATGTGAATAACAATCTTACTGAATTTACGTTTAGCATTAGTCAGCCCTTTTAAATTTGCCAAGATGTCAGGCGCTCTGGCTCCTGGTAAACTATCCTCAGTTAAAGTTTGGATGCGTGTCTCTAGTTCTGAAATCTTCTTTGTCAGCCTAAGTATTTCCCTGCATTTATCACATGTGAATCCCTCGCCGCTGACAGAGAAAGCTACACTATACATGTGGCAAGCAGTGCAAGTGACAATAACAGGAGAAGAAGCCATTACTCACCGTGATTGTTGAAGGATTCTGACTTGAATGATTCCACAGTTGTTTCATGAACTCGTGAAAAACCGAGTGAGAGAGAGAAAAGAAATGCTAGGCGCGAATGACAAGCTAACAGGCTAACGGAATGCTAACACGCTACACTAGCAGTTCAGATTAAAAAGCGAACATGGTCAAATTAGTTTGATAGATAATATCAGAAATATGGTGAGAATTAAGTTCTATTTTAGCAGTTTAAACAACAGAGGGTGATGGTAAAATAGAGATTTCAACAGAAAAACCGAGCTACACTGATCTGTCTAATATTGCAAGAGGCTTTGCATTGTTATGTGACAGATGGGTCTTTATCCTGACAACCTGCCGGATTCAGCTATGTGTTTGTATATATAAGGACAGGTTTGTCAGATACGGAAATGACAGCTTGCTTTCTTGTTCCAAACAAGAGAAAAAATAGTACAGTAAATAGGTTTTAATGTACTCTGAATTAAAATAGCCAGCCTGAAGAGTGCAAGAGTTTAACAATAACTACTCACTCCCATGCATGATTTTCAATGACGAAATAGAGTTGTTCATCCTACACTCTCAAACTACTTAATACTTAGTAATAAACTTATAATCAATAGCTGTAAGTCATTAGTTTGTAGTACCATCAACAGTACTATCCTTTTATGCTTTGCTATTTACAATGCTTTGGATGCATCAAGCAGATCATTCCTTTATAAAGAATAAGGAAATAAACAGTTTTGTGTCTTTTTGCTGTTTGTTTTTTTTACACATTTTGCTTCAAATAAACGTTTATAATGTTAGAGCTGGTTGATTTTGGTTTGGTGTTTTACTTTATGGATTTTTTTTTCAATGCCTGTGGAGAAAATGAATGGGGAAAATGCCAAGGTCACAAAAAAGTATATGTCATTGTTGCGCACTATTCAAATCTTCACTAATTTTCTCATGTTTTCCAATGGGTTCAACTCGTGTAACCTTTACATCAAAAGGAATGTCTCTCAGGAGTTGAAGCTGCTAAGGAGTGAAGTCATTGCTTTTGTGTGCTCCTTAAGTCTTTTTTCTGTCTTTTTCTTTTGCCACCTTTTTTTCCTGAAGCTTTGTGCCTCCCTTTTCTTCGCCTTCTCACTCACTTCAAACATAACATCTCTGTTGCTCTTTCACATTCTTTCTCTGTTTGCTCTCTAAAGACCATGAAGATGGAATATAGATGTGCTGGATTGCTCATATAGCTGACAAGCAGTCAGCAGGTGTGGCTTGTTCTGCCAGTATGGCTGCTTTTGTCTCCACACTGCTCTGTCAGTGGGAAGAAGGCAAAATGCTTGTTCCAAATGATCATACTACACATATATATTTACTGCATGCATACTGTGCTCAGTAAGCCTTTTTTCTTTATGCATTTCCATAAGTGATATCCTGGTGGACACTTAAAATGAATGGAATCTCACTGCTGAATAAAGTGCATTAAAGTCGCAGGAAATGAAAATGTACCCTATCTGTTTTCTAAATGCATGTTTCAAGTCTTAATGTAAACAGTTGATAATATGAATATAGTTCATTTTATAATAATAATAATAAATAACTTTACCTTAAACAGCGCCTTTTAAAAGAAGCTTCTCAAGGCACTTTACACGGAAACATGCAATATAAGAATAACAATAATACAAAAAAGTGAAAACTAAGATAATCAAGCAAAAGCTAACCTAAAAAACCTAATCTGTACAAATGTTTAATTTTTATAAATAAATGTTTTGTCCTCATAATGGTTAAAAAAAATGGGATCTTCCGGTGAAAAATTAGACTTCTCTCTGGTGATGTATGAAGGACTTCTTCAATCATTTAGTCTTAAATCCCTGCAAACTCATGTTTGTGTGTCTCCATTTTTGACTGCCATGCCCACATCTTAACATCCAATCAACAACCAATGTTCTGAACCAAGACCCCATCTGCTAAGCCAGCTAAGACCAACAAGCCACTGTAGACTGGATTAAAGCTTTGTTTTTCAGTAGGGTTGTGCATGTTTTATTGAAAGAGTACTGGTAGCACTGTTACAGATCAGAGACCTGTTAGCGACTGGCTCCCTTGTGTGCTGATTAGCGCTCCTCGTACTCGCACGTCGACTTCTCTCGCCCATTACCCATCAGTAACATGTTACTGCCAAGCACCCACCTGACAAATTACTGTTACCATGGAGACCATATGCACATGCTGTTTAACATCTCTTCTGCCTGGTGTCTGTTCTTCACAATTAAAAAAGTCACACAAACAATTTATTTATAGTGTTTAGAGTGTCATTGAGAGGAGCTTTTGATTACTAGTCCTGTTGCACTTGCTCAGTGATAGTATCTACCAACAATCAGCTTGTAACACTCCAAAGAGAAAGGAAAACTTGAAATCGCATCATATGACCCCTTTAATGTATACAGGTATTAATATACCGTGGTACCATGAAATGGTATCCTGCTAATATCAATAAACATGCTATTTGTTAGATCAGATTAAGATTTTGACTTGGTGGGTGACAAAATAGGTGATAAATCCTATAGATTTGCATTGTGACTTGGACCAGTAAGCCACCACCGTTCCTTTGTGCACAAGTGTTTTCCTCTGAACAGAAACCTGTTTTCTGCTTTCACAAGATTGAATAGATATTTTATTCATGGTTATGCATGTCCATCGTTTTTCAGTAGGTTAACCTGCACTCTGGATTTCATTATAAGGGGTCATGTATAAGGGCACATGTATTTCCATTCGTAAAAACACTTAGACGGATCACTAAATGATGTTCATTGAATTTGACTTACATTCAGAAATTAAAGAAATGACATGATACAAGATGCATTTAACCTCAAGTGTTAACAAATGAATGAATGAGAGGAGTTCATTTCTTTTTAATGCCGGTGCAAATCAAAGTTTCTTTATCACTGAAGATGTTCTCTCTCATTAGTTATGCTGAGCACACCTCATCTTTCACCTTTCTCCTTTCCACAATCACCGGTTCTCTCCCAAATTGAGTTCATTTCTTCCTGGTCTGGCATTGCACTGACATTTCCCAAGTGCGTCTTAAAAGGCTTTAATCGGTCTCCGTCGTGTTTGTTTTTGGGTTGCTGTGGAAACACGACACGTAAATGAATGTCTAAGTGATCCATAATTTTTTCACTTTTTCTTCACACTCAAAGTCTCACTTTCGCCCTCTCTGTTCTTCAGAATTACTCTTGCATGGCCATAACACTTTGCTAAGTGTGAGCCAATGAACTCTGTATGTTCTTATGGGCTGGCATTGACCATGTTTGCTGTCGTTTTTGGATTGAGAATGACTAGAAGGAAAATACGTGTCCCTGTATCATCCATATAACTCATGTAATTCTCATATTGGCTGGGTCAATTGTGCTATGCAGTATTTTCGGTAAATATTAAAAATGTAAACTTATTGTGTTGTAATTTAAGTATTTCTACAAAAGACTTCTAAAAATGTCCTCTTTTCAAGCCAGTGGCCTCCAGGAAGTGAAAACAACAGAACAAACATAAGCATTTGATCAATTTTGTGATGTTTTGTGCTGTTGTCTCTCAAATTATATACTTGATTATTTCCACCCTATTGATTTTATTGCCATTTATGTATCCATTGCACAAGAGATTGACTGTTAAATTGAGTCAATTTTCACTTTTTGTTTTTAAATTTTTTTTAATATCTAAAAAATTTGATGCTATCATATTATCTATGATGTTATTATCTGTAATGTTACTAAGCAGGCTGAAATCTCTTGCTAATACTTACTGGTGTTTATGGGATTTTTTCCCCACCCATGATTATGTCAGTTCTTGAAGGAAGTTTTATCTAGCATGATTTTTGTCTTTAAAAATTCCCAGTTATTTTGTATTTTATTTGAATGTATATATAACATTTAATCTAGTATTACAGTGCATATAATGGGCGCATGGAAATGTTCTCATAGCAGGAATTACCTGGGCACCGTATGTGGGTAAAGACCCCTGGTGTGATCTACTTATCAGCTATTGTTTGGTAGACAAATATCTTCCATATGGTGAAAAAATAAACACAGCCAGAAGCTAATGACACTGGCGTGGTGACCAGGTGTTTTTATGAAAGGAAGCAATTGGCTGGAAATTACTGTTGTTTTTCTCATAAGGCACTGCGCCCTACGTGATGAGCAAACTCTCACAATGTTCCTGTTGAGGTAGCATACTTGATTTCGTTGGAAGTTCCCTTTTTGGGCTGTGTATTTTTTTCCTTTGTGGTTTCTCTAGAAAAAGGACATCTACCTGAAGCATTCATGCAGAACGGTTGACCGAATTGAATTTTACCAAGCAGGAGAGAATTTAATCAAGCCCCCAGACTGTGTCTGTAATGGAGGTTATACAAGCAGTGTAGTATAGTTATTACAGGCCCAGGTCGGATACATGATGGAGGCATATTGACCCAAGGATGATCTACCACATCTCCTCCTTAGCATCCCACCCCATCTTGTTTACCTTATGTGACCCAGTTTCTTCCACCAGGTTAAACACTAATACATCAGCTTTTTGTTACTCCTATAAACCATCTCTGAGAGTAATATAAAAGTTACCAGTGCCATCAAAGAGCAAATACAGCAAGATGCTTTTTCACATGCATTTTATCTCCTACGTTCCCCTGGAGAAACACGCCTAAATCTCAAGATGGCAAAAATAACATTGGCACATCTCAAACCTCCTTGTACATATGATCTGTAGGATTCAGATACAGTGATGTGTTCGCCAAGCATGCCACCTGCCTTTTGCAATTATGTAAGAATCTGCATTGGATTGGATCTGCATTATGGTAGAAGAACATGCAGCGCCTTGCCATGAAGATGGCAAGACCTTTTCTGACCTTCACTGTTTATGAGGGGTTATCTGATATAAACATATTCATTCCAGTATGAAATGTAATTCTCCCAAGGAACATTTCAAGAAAGGGTGTTACACACCTTACACAAGTTCATGCGATCCCTTGGACAGAATGAATTTCACATCTGCTGGACAGCGGATGGAGTGAAACCAGCACTGACAAAACTAAACACGCTGTATAAGATTTCCCACTCTTTGCAACAATAGCCCACAACATGCAAGCCAATCTAATCAACATGGAACCGAGGTGTATTTTTAGTTGCATTTCACCTTCCCAGTGATGGCTAACTGTATATTTTCCCAATCAAAATTTGGTCTCTTCTGCTGTTTGAGCTTAAAAGCATTAGCCCAAATATGTTTTTCTCTCTCTTGCCCGGTAAAGAAAGCGATCGTTGGCCACCTGTTCCAGCTAAGTGCTAATTCTGGGAACAAAAGCATAGTGCTTGCCTGGATGTGAGTAATGTGAAAACACCTCATTCACGGCAGTTGGCAGCTAGCCATCCTGGGTCACCAGCTTGCACTGAGCTGATCAAATCCATCTCCACGGTGACTGTGCATGTCCCTGCTAAACCATTATCCTTCCACAGTTCAGGGTAAATGAGGGCTAGTGCATTACATGCTGCGAGTGAACCTGCTGCAAGCAATTAGGTCTCTCCCAATCCTCTGTTTTCCTTTGTCTGTGATTCACATCTGTTCTTTGACAACTACACTCACTGTTGCATAAGTGACAACATATGATTTATGCTGCTGGACAACAGTCAATTTTGGCTTGGTTTGTGAATGTTTAGCTACGGCTGAGCAGTATAGATAAAACAATTATACTACTGTAGTTTTCAGCAACAATAGATATTAAATGCCACAAGTTGATGGACACATTTTTGCAGTTTAAATCAGACTGCATTAAAACATTTTTGTCTGAAGCTCTCATACTCGCATGCTATCGTCAGGGTGTATAAAATCTCAAAATGTGCTCTAGTGTCTTGTGACCCTGCAGCAGTTAAGCTGAAATGGGCACCAATGCTTTGCAATTTTTTCTAAGTGCAGGACAGTTTTTCCCATTTGGTCATACTTCCTAAGATCGTAAGTAGCTACAAAAACAATGCAGCCACTAGTGTATCAGAAATCGGAACGGACCCTCACCAACACCTGTAATGAGGTCACAAGGGATTGCTGTTTCTTCTTGTACTTACTATAGTCAGTGACTCCCTTTGGTTTTACAATGTTGCAGTGCATAAAACCTAGGTGTTTCAATCTAATTGACTCTTTAAAAAAAATGAAGTTTAATCTTCAAACATCCATTTTGTCCATCACCACAATCTTTTTGCAGTTGTTTAGAATTTTACAGTGGAACCTCTTTCACAGTTGGGCAAATTTCTCTTGACCAATGTTGAAAAGGACAAAATTCAGAGCACAGAGGAGCTGTAGCAGTGTGTGTCCATCATTTGCATGATTAGAGCTTGAAAACGCTGATTGCAGCAAAGTACTTAGCCACCACTGATGGCTTTATCCTACCACTCCTACCTATTACACTCAATCTGTTCACCATTAGTCAAGCACATAGAGACAAGAAGGGTAGATTTACTGAATTATCACTTTCTCTCATCACATCTGTTGCATAAATATCCATTCACCTGCAGTTTTCCGTGTACCGTTTGGGAAAGCCACTGGGCCTGATCATCTTTGATGCACTGGGATTAGATTGAAGTTGGACGGGGTCTTGAATCGGTTGTAATGATTGGCACTTTCATCCTGGGAGATTAAATTTAAAGGCAGGATCAGAGATCGGGACCGTCTGCTTGAAGCTGCTTTGAATGCAGCATTGGAGAGCTTCCTGTTTTGCGTTTTAAACTCCAATGTCCTGTAGTCACAGCTAAGCTGAGACAGTTGAATTTAAAGAATTTGACCTACTTTCCTTACATGTGCTCTGGTGTTGAGCGCAGTGACGTCAATCGGTGGCTCTTGCAGCAAGTGCTGTGCACAGTCTGTGATCCCCTCATGCGGAGAAGACTAGTCTCAGGTGTAAATCTGACTTGAAACTGAAGAAGAGAATGTAAATGTATTTAGATTCCTGTGTGTCAGTGGCCTGCTTCCCACATTAATTCTACTCAAATAGTATGCAACTCATTCAAAACCACAGAACACACAAAACAAATGAACATTTCTGGTGAAACAAAATATTAACTGGGAGATAATGTATTAAAGAACTTAATGTGAAGTGGGATTTTATCGTGTAAAGTGGGTTTTCACTTTTCAGTAAAAAAAAAAAAAAGAGAACGTTATACTTAGAAAGATTATAAAAACAAATATTTTCTTTACAATAATGACAAACTTATTAAACTTATAACCTTGCTTCTGATTAGGCCACAGTATGGCATGTGATCAAACCATTAATTTAAAACTTGTAGCACATTGTAGCTCATACAGTGTTTTTTCTTTGTTATAGAATTTTTGATTGTTTTTGATTTGTTTATCCCACAGAATCCGTCTCAGGTGGGAACGGCCCTACAGGTGTTTTACAACCTCGGCAATCTAAGAGAGACCATAAGAAGTGTGGTGGATGGATACAGGACATCTGTGCAGGAGAATGTTGTTAATGCCCTTGACATTAAAGTCCTCACTCAACCTGCCAACACCAGAGGTTTGTTGTTTAGTGCATTTAAGGCCGTTTTAGAGTGCTTGCTGATTTTGCATTGTGTTTTAGTGTATGCCTCTCGTGTCTGCTGTGTTTAGGTGCCCCTGGCAGAGCCGTCATGCCCACTCCAGGGAACACAGCTGCATTTCGAGCTGCCCTTTGGACAAATTTAGAGAAACTAATGGACCAGATCTGTGCTGCATGTGGTCAGGTATGCATAAGTTATCAAACTCACACAGATGTTACTATTATGAAACACTGTTAATGTCATTAGGCAAAACACCAGTAGTTCACAGGTGGCTGTGTTATTATCATGTCCCACTCCACTTTGTCTGGTGTTCACTTGTAAAGCCACAAAATATTAAGCTTGATTAAGCACCGAAATTAAATTTTTGGCACTCCTGCTAATGGTAGAGTGAGGATGCTTGAGAGGGGAGGGGAGACTCTTCTCCACTCATACAAGCTGTTCAAGTCCATGCATTACTTGGCAACTTGCAAAGCTTGATGCATTAGCTGCTTTTGGAAATATATTGTTGGTAAAGAAAAATATACAAATCAGTTATTCTGATTTTGTATTAAATGCATGTGCATGATGCATTAATTAAGTGCATGATTTTAAAACTACTTTGTGAGTGCAGTTATCAATTGTACCTATTTTAGGTACAAGTGTTAAGCCAAGTGTTAAATTTAGATCATGCTTGACTATATTGGATAAAGTTTCTTCTATGTTCCTGAACAGGTGCAGCACCTGCAGAAGGTTCTAACCAAAAAGAGGGACCCAGTGTCTCATGTGTGCTTTATTGATGAGATTATCAAGGTGAGATGGAAAATTTGATTTCATATCTATATTTGTTTTCATTTTTTTTGTTTTTTGTTGTGTGTGTGTGTGTGTGTAATGGAAGAAGTGTGCAGTTAATTTTTTTTTGTAAAGTCAGACTGGGAAGTTATGTGTCGATATTGTACGTATCCCATGAGTGAAGAGTCTGTCCTTGATATGTAGTGATTTATTACAAAGGATTTTTATGTGTTGCCCTTGCCTTTGGCTGGCCTGCCTGCATAACCCCTGCTGGTTCACTTGCTGCTTGCACATTAGCAGTAAATGACATCCTAATTGGTGTCTGCAGGTGGCTGGCCCCTCTGTGACAAGGTTATCTACCCCACATGCATGCACACACATATATCCACCACACATTTTCAGCCAGACAGTGATGGGACAATTTTATCTACATTCTCCATTTGGCTCTGGGTGACTTTGTGAACTAGCAGGAGTGTGTTGGTGCGTGCTGAGTGACAAGAACAGTGTTTGCAAAGGCATATGCAGTGTGTTTCCGCTTTGGTATCCCAGACATCCGTGGCTCTCCATTCCTTCAGTGGCAAATTTGGTTAATTACAGCCGGTAATTAAGGTGCTATTTTCTGCCAAATGAAGGGCTAAACTGTGAGATCAGAACAGTTTAGGAAGGGGTGGTAAGATTTCACAGATGGATTTCAAAGACCGCATATAATGCTGGGAATTAGAGCAGTCCTTTAGCGACTCATTTCCTTAAACCATAACCAGCAAAGCTAATGTGGGCATAGATTTCAGGTTATCTGATGCAGAATTGTAACATGGATAAATTTGGAATTGCATACTACTTGTATTATATGTTCTGTGTGTATACTGTGCACAGCATGCACATTTTTCACATGCATTTTTATATTTCAATGAGAATGTGTCCTTAATAATTTTATAATTTAGATATAATTTAAGATTTAAAAAAGCATTAATGCATGCACAACAGTTTTTGTTTGTTTGTTTATATAGTCATGGCATTGATTCCTTCAGCCTTTATATTTACAGTGTAGCACAAGTATACAACGCTTGACCAGTGCAACAAAAACATCAACCACAATTTGAAACTTCGCTTTCTTGACTTATTGTCTGGCTGAACTGACAGAATTCGTTTATAGTAATGCAATTTCATGATAACTGCAGGCCACTTGCTTTAAACGTAATAAAGTCATGCGACAACAACATAGCATACTACGGCATACTTATGTTTTCTATTGCATACAGTATACCGCACAGTATGTTAGAATTCCATTCCGAACACAGCCATAGTTGTGTTTTGCATTTGTGAGAAAAATAAATGGTCTGTCTCCAAACCTAGTCATTTTCTCTCTGTCTGTTGGTATTCCTCCCGTTTTCACTCGGTAAACAGTTTCGGGGAGATGAGTTGAGCGGCTTCTAATCACCTCTTGGAAATCGAGATTTTTGGTCAGAAGATTGAGGTCTGCAGGAATTGGCGGGGGGGGGCAGGTGGGGGCATTTCCATGGCAACACCTTCTCTCGCTCTCCCATAGACATTTTTTTTCCTTGTTAAAAAACAGAAAGGAAAAGCAAAAAGTTTGATTTGAAAGTGAGGGTGGTATTGCAAAATTTGGCCTTTCTCTTTCGAATATGTAAGAAAACATGACAGCGTGATGAACGGAGATAAAAGTTCAAATAGTGCTACATAATATCTGTGCTGATTTAAATTCAATGCTTCATGGATTGAAATATTTTTATCTTAAGTTCACAAACTCACATTTTGTTTAAAGCTCAATGACTCTTGGTAGAAAGGAACACAGAATTCAAACCACACAGAATAACTGACAGAGTGTCATCGGGTGCTCAGAGATCCGTCAGCTGTAGATTAAAAGAGCACCCGACATTTAAACGGCCCTGTGAAAGGTGTTGCAGGGCAGGCACCTCTTTTGGAGCCTCACAGCCTGTAAAAAGCTCTGCAGCACCTCTGAACCTTCAGTTTAACAAGGTGCATGCAGGAGACGGTACACATATGCAGTATAGGAAAACATATAGGAACTTTGTGCAGGAGTCAATGTACAGCACAACAAAGCTGCTGTCGGATTCCCTGGAGATTGGAAAAGGTGGGTGAATGTCATGTTTTTTTGTTTTCTTTCTCTGCCTCCACTTCGAAAGCTGTTTTCAAACTCCCACAATCTCACACCTTTATTGGTGGCAAAAACACCCCCCACACAGGCACCCATCGGAAAGCAAAACCTGCAAACCGCTACATTTAACAGTTACACAAGTAAAACGGACCTTCCCGTTGGATTCCCAGCTGCTTTTATGTAGCAAACATGCCTTCTGGCTCTCTGGCATGAGTTCATCTTCACGGATGGCCCTCTTGTTCACTTCAGGTGTCATAAATGTGAAATACGACTCTACATCAGAAAGAAGAAATTGCCTGAAGTACTGGAGCATATATGAAACTTTTTCTAAAATATTGTATTTTACTAGGGAAAAAAGAAAGAGAAGCCAAGATTGGTTGTATTTTATTGATGATGGTACTGAAACCATGCCCCTATAGAAATTAAGCATGGACACTAAAAGTTTGTGCAAAACCTGATGATCCATGTTATCTAACATAATTTCATAATGCACCAAAGGGCTTCTTGTGAACTTTAATGGACCTTTGGTGACCTTTTGTTCAGTGGAGTTCAGAGCCATGATTCTAGTTTTTATTCAGGGTGAAATGTGACCTGGACATTAGTTTTGTGATATGTTGTGGGTTGATGCCATTGAAGGCAGTCATATCAGCTTTGTTTGCATAGTGTGTTAATGCACACTATGCAAACAATACAGTATGTTATTATGTGTGTCAGGGGCCATTATGGTAAAGTTCATGTGTTTTCTCTCTCTTATCAGGATGGGCAGCCTGACATCTTGCACGCCTTCTGGAGTTCAGTCACTCAGACGCTTTCCGAGGAGCTGCAGAAAGCCACAGCTGGTGAGTCTCAGTCTGGGGTTTTTGTTTAAGACCATGCCCCGTCATGCATCTCAAAAGCTCATTCTGTGTGTGAGTGTGTTACACAAGCTCCCCTCCTGCGCCTAGTCTCTCTCTTCTCCTCCGCTCTTGCTTTCTTTTCATCACATTCATCACATTGCAGTCGGATTCATTTACACTTCCGTAATCTCTGATGATTTTTAGAGCTGAGGCGCAGCCAATGAGAGAGGCCATCATCAATACAGACACAAAACGATGATTTCTACACTGATCTCATGGTGTTATCATCAGTAAAGAGCAGGATAGATCAAGGCAGGTGTTTGGTCACAAGGAAATATGGAGGAAGCAGACCTTCAAATGTGAGATTCATGTGACTCCACAGGTGTATAACCAAAAACGGACTCCCTTCTTTACTTCCATTTAAATTAGCCTGTAACTTGGCAAGCTACAGTACCATTTCAGAATAGCTTTTTCCACAACTCAGTCTTGCAAAGTAACAAGTACAAAAAAAGAAAAATGCACAAAGAACTTGTATGGAGATTTTTCCATCTACAGATTTTTCCCTGACCTTCTTTTCTCTGTAAATGAAGGGTGCACGCTATTGCTGATAAACACAATCACTTCTCAGCAGGCAGATGTCCGTACGCACAAAGGCACAGATCCCTAAACAAGGCCATATCTGCAGGTGAAACTTTTTTTGTTGAAGCATTTTTTAAATTTGAGCTAGCACCTCATGACTACACCACGTTATGCACAAGAAGCTGCAAAAGACACAGGCGCAATAATTTTTAAGTAAATATATTGGGCGATATATTGCATCACCAAAAATTATTGAGGTCATGTACATATATTGCGTGATAAGTCGATATATTGATTATTGCGACAGGCCTAGCTGTATTACAATAAAAAACCTTCAATGTCACAGAATTGCATCATAAATGGATCACACTAGCTCATGATTGCGACTGGTGCCCATCTTAATTAGTGTGCTAAAGATCTCGGGCCGTGCGTCCTCCCTGCAGAGTCACTGTAATTTAGACCTTGGCCTTGATGGTGTGGCTCTATTGATCCCTGCCTGTGTTATCACGACCTAATGACGCTTTGTGCTTCACTCCCCCAATCAATAGAAGGCTAATGGAAGCCTTTGCATCACTTTCATTATCCAAATGCTTGTGCATTACCTGATTTGAAACCTCTCAATCAAACTTGCTTTTATATTCTCCAGACCCTAGGGGGCTCACCTTGTACATCTATTAAGGGAACTTGGCCAGAATACTCTCACAAAATGAGAATGTTCGAGGTGACGATGCTCTCACAAACTTTGCAGCTCCTAGAAGCCATCAGAAAACATTTTAGTTCTCGGGTCGATTGTTATGGACGCCACAAGCCTTCAAAGAAGATCGGTTTATAAATGATTCATCGCTGCCTCTTTGTCCAAAAATATGTTTTGTGACTACTGACAGCTCCCTGCCTCTTCCCAGAATTCTTTCTTGAACTGCTTGCCTTTCAAAGAGCAGGTCAAAAGATGAAGCCAGTATTCCTCTCAACATTCAGTGTAGGCTTCCTGACTTGGCCTTGAACCCGTATGAATTAATTTGCTAACAGTCAGAGTGCTGTTATTTTTATTTTTCATTTCATTATTGTATCACAACATGAAAGGCAAAACCTTGCTCCTGACTAACACTTGTTCAAGAAAGATGTCATTTTTCAACCATTTCACACTGACATTTATTTGTTGGTTTTTGTATGCACCTCATCACCTTCCCTGAGGAAAGATTTTCTTGACAGTCATGGGTTGTGTTTGAACACTACTGCATGGCAGTTTTATGAAGTGAGGAAATTTAAGCTTCACTACCTGCAATAAATCTTAAATGGAGCGTCAGCTGAACATGGCTACAGCTCACAGTCAGCACTCCATTGGTAGAGTAGAACTGCCAGCACTCATCTTTGTTCGAGTGATGGCGAAACAAAGATTGAAACCGTTTAAGATGCTTGCTCCTCTGAACTACTCAATTATGCATTCATCAAAGCAATCTGCATAGGCAACAATCTGCATAATATTCGTAATGAGCATTTAATCACCTGTAAAGTTGGGTTATTACCATATTAATGAAGAGCCATTTTTATGCAATTCCATCCGTTTGACACTCATTTTGCCAAGTGTATTCTCTTTATTCGACATTGTTTTTGTTAGATTGGTTGGAGATAAGGGATTTGGTTTTTCAGCTCACTGAGGCACAAAGAAAGGGTTTGTAGTTTCAAGTCACTGCTTGCCATTGTCATATGCAACACTTTTTAATTATATGGTATTCACAACAATGTATGCTTTTTAACCCTGATTTAAAAAAATTAATAATTTGAAATTGAAAAAATGAAATTAAGAATCTTTCTTTTTGAGATTCTTCATTGCATATCATTCAAAAGAATTATGTTTTTGTTGTCGTATTCTTTATAATCATAAAAGTTGATGCATTTGATGCAGTTTCAAACTACTGCTCTAGTAACGCAGTCTTTCTAAAATGTCAAGATCAGGACAAAGACACAACACATGTATTTATCTATGTGGCCGCCATCTCATTAAATGCATCCTGTTCTCAATTTATTTTTCTTTTGTTCTCAGCATCAACCTTCCTGAAGCAGGCCCTGGAGGGAGAGTATCCCAAACTCTTGAGGCTTTATAATGAGCTATGGAAGAGGCTGCAGCAGTACAGCGCAAGCATACAGGGGGTGCTTGTGAGCAGTGGTGCAGGTCTAGATGTGGAACTGCCAGTGTCAGAGCATGATACTGAAGATCTGTTCACTCGGACCAAACCAGACTACGAGTGAGTACTAAACACACAAACACAGTTACATGTACACTAACTCTTCAACATTTGTTTTCATAATTCTTTTGTAATTATATTAACAATTTGATGGTTTAGTCCATACAGAAATGTTCCATGATAAATAATAGTTTCTGCCAAAATACAGTAGCTGCTATTGTAATTGTTATTGCTTTTTTTATTAAGACAGTGGTGGTTAGTACCAAACTGTCAGAGATTTATTGTGGTAACAACAGCAACTGTTATAAATATGGTATTTTTGTAGAAACTATGGTAATTTTTTTTCGAGGGGAGGACATACTAATGTTTTGTTTTTAGAACTAAATTGCAACTATCAATCGCTGAAATGCATCTGACTGACTTGACATTTTAAGATGCTAAATGCAAGCAGTCAAACAGAAATGCCACAATTTCTCATCATAAAAGCCAGAAGTTTATTATCTACACAAACTGTCATCTTCCTAATCATTCCTGGTGGAATAACAAAGATTTTGTTTACGTGCAAAGTGCTCTCAAAACTGCTCTCATCAATCAGACAGCGTTTCTGCCTTTCACCTGAATGGACAGATGTGTTGGGAAGCAAAGAAGCCCTTCTACTCTCCGACACGTTATCAGACAATCTTCCAGAGTTCAGTCAACATTTCTGCCACTTTCTCATCAAACAACAAGTTCCCATAATGACAATCGTCCCCTAAACGGCCCACGTTTTACGCACAGTTGCTCATATCGCATAATACAGCTCAAGAAAAAGCTTGTCAAGATGCATGACAACCAGCAATTAAAGCCAAAAGTATTAAAGCATCTTGTCAAAAAGTGGCAAATGTGTTTCATATGTCAGGGTGATGTAGGGGGGAAACGATTTTCTTTGTATTTTATTTTGGAGAGATTCAGTAGATCTATATTTGGCTCTCATAAAGTATTTGCTTTGTGGTAGAGTTCAGTGTACTGCAGGCAGTACAGCATTGAACAGCATCTGCTGAGTTAAGTTTAGAGATCTATTATTATAGAGAAATCTATTGTGTTAATTCTCTGAGCTCTTTTTGTCTTTAATAGTAAGATTCATTTGGTTTTTAGTTGCTGACATTAATGATGCGGTTTCTCTTCGCACTAGTGTCAAGATGTCTACGAAGTCTTATATTTGTTTTGAGACAAGTGTGCATAATTTATGATAATGAATGACTTTTTACCCTCTAAATCACATTACCAGTTTTTTTTTTTTTTTTGTAATTCATTACTGTATTACAGTAAACAAAAATACTGAGATGTTTTCATTTAAATCTGCATAAAGGCTATAGAACTAATACTATCATGATGTATGAATACAATTTAAAAAAAACATTATTTTTCAGATTATAGTGATGAGAACGAGGTTCTTTGAATTACTGTCAAATAATATTCTAAAATAATCCTCATTTTCAGACCTTACAATATAATGAAAAGTTTGAAACTTTTAATGAAAATGGTAATCTTTGGTGAAACAATCATATCTCACTTACACTTTTATCAACTATTGGTATTCACAGGTCAAACAAAAGAATAATTATTGGGAATTAAGCAACTGTCAGCCAGGAAAACTAATTTTTTATAGTGGCAAAATCAAATGCTTGGGGCTTTGATCCCTACTGAGATGACGAGTGTAAGTAGGCTACAGTTTCATTAAGTGTTGTTCAGTTTGCTCTGCTGCACTTTTGATTTAGTCTCGATTTGTAATTATCTCTACGGGCATGCCTCTGATTAAATTCAAGATTTAGGTCAGTGAAATTTTGTATGTGACATACATGTCATGTGTTTATCAAAAAAAAAAAAAAAACATGTACTCAGATTACATAAACTGATGCCAGAAAACACTTTGTCTTGTTTTACAGTAACGCAAAGGGATAACTTTTTTTTTTTACCTTTTATTTGTTCCAGTCCAGAGAAGGACCTGAAGAACTCCCTTCAGCCATATGAAGCAGCTTACCTGTCCAAGTCTCTGTCCCGCCTCTTTGACCCCATCAATCTTGTGTTCCCTCAAGGGGGCCGAAACCCACCCTCTAATGATGAACTTGACAGCATCATAAAAACAATAGCCAGGTACACCTCCAATATGCATAATATATCATAACTCTGTTCCATCATCATTTCCCTACTGTGCCACTATGCTGTCTTCTAAGAAACCTAATTTTGGCCCAGTGTTAAGGAAGCATTGCATGTGTCCTTCATGGAGAAGGCGATCCTATAATGCACTGCATGCATTAGAAGTCAATAATAAATATAGTTACATTTTGTAAAATACTGAAATTGACTAAAGGACTAATAATGGACTGGAAAATTAGTGATTAGACTAAGCAGACTGCTGACTGTTTTTATTGACTGTAATTTGTTAACAGTTGATCCTATATGTTGTTTTTGCACGTTAGTGAGCTGAATGTTGCATCGGTGGATTCCGGCCTGACGATCGCAGTAGCCAAGAACGCCGCCAAGACTGTGCAGCTTTTCTGCGTCAAGTCAGAGCAGTTGGTAAGACACACACGGAGATAATGAGCTAGGCTGAGCGGGAGGCTGTCTGCTCTCATGCCCCTCAACCCAGCCAGGGAGGTGACACACACGGTCGGCTACTGAGCTCATTATGAGAGCCGATGTAGGGTGGGGCTCAACAAGCGTCAGAGAATCAGAGCACCTGCTGAGAGCCGTGACCTGGACAAGAGGCAGGGCGGATTCCAACCTCCCTAGTTAGAAGTGCTAGTTGATTTGGTACATAAACAGAAGCCACACAAATCAGGCAAAGGTGGGGTCGAGAATGCAATGCTTGGTCGGTAGTTGGTCAACCAAAAAATAAATACCAGTAGTTGGAGGACAAATCGGTTTGCAACACAATATTCATGCTATTAGTTTACTAAATGTACTTCTCTGCTGTTATATTGGGGTTCATAGATGTGTGCTGCTTGTGTGCTAAGCAATTGAATTGGTCAGAGTGGCTTAAGTCTCAATCTCACTGTCAGTAGTGATCCACATTGAGTTACATGAAGATAACAGCCCTCACAAACTTTACTAAGAGATCCTTAATAAATAAATCAGTAGATCTGTAGAATTTGAGATTTGAGATTTGAGCTAGAAAGCTTTACAAGTGAGTGAATCCTTTCATTCCTTAAAGGGTTACTCCACCCCAAAATGAAAATGTTGTCATTAATCACTTACCCCCATGTCGTTCCAAACCCGTAAAAGCTTCGTTCGTCTTCGGAACACAATTTAAGATATTTTGGATGAAAACCGGGAGGCTTGTGACTGTCCCATTGACTGCCAAGTAAATGACACTGTCAAGGTCCAGAAAAGTATGAAAGACATCGTCAGAATAGTTCATCTGCCATCAGTGGTTCAACTGCAACGTTGTGAAGCGACGAGAATACTTTTTGTATGCGAAAAAAAAAGACTTTATTCAACAATCTGTCTCCTCTGTGTCTCTCCGCATCACCGTAGCTCCATTTTGGAGAATATCCGCTGAACGCAAGCAGCGTACGCTCTTCCGTGTCAGCCGCAACACAAGGATACGTTTTCTATGGGTATTTACGCTTTGATTTTAAAGAAAACAGCGCGGCTGACACAGAATAGCGTACGCTGCTTGCGTTCAGCGGATATTCTCCAAAATGGCGCTACGGTGATGCCACTTTAATCTGTCTCATTTCAGTTAAATGGGTCCTGCTCTCCAAAGATTATGCAGCTGACTTCTGAGATAAACAAAAAATGTTTTAAAGACAACATGAAGTCCAAATTTACTCTATTTACTTTCTTGAAACCTGGAGATATCAAGCAATTTAAAAACTGTAATTTCCAAAAAAAGTCATGAAAACATTTGTAGCTAAATAATTTTTAAGGTGTACTCTGTTCTAAATATTTCATCATCTAGAACAAGAGCAGTCAACCTGCTTGTAATTTTCAATAATCATGAACACCTTGGTTAGGTTGTTTAGTTATGTTTGATTATGGCCAGAGAACGGGTTAGGGTTAGGCAAGATGCTAGCTCTTCATTAACAGGGTTGAAATTATTTCATTGTCTATAAGTATTATAAACGTTTTCTAAGTATTATAAAATCCAGTCTGACTCTATATTATTTCTTGCTGAATACTGTTTCACTCTTAACATTATGGAGGTTCTGTGTTTCAAACACTGATTCATGTTATCCAGCTCATTTTATTTTCCTCTTAGCTGTTTAAATTGGCTCGAAATGACCCAACTTGTTCATGTAGGTCTATCTCCATTCACTGTGAGCTGAAGGTGTGATTGATTGTGCCTGGCCAGGGAGGGTGTGATTGGATTAGTCCGGTGTCTGTCCTCGAATCACTGGCCCACTGACTTGATCTGTCTTATGTCAGCAAGCAGATGAATAACGAGGGTTTGCTTCTGTTCTTTCCTGCAGAACAGATGAGCCATCAGAACCCTATGTACTCAATTCAAGGTCAGTTCAAGGCCAAACCTTGACCTCTCCTTGGACTTCCTTCTAGAAATGATATCATAGTACTATATTGCATAAATCTTTCAAGCAGTAGGAAATATGTCCTCACAATATAGGGAACAAGAAGTTCTCCCAGTCAAGACACAGATGGTTTCTTTTTTATTAAACCCAGCTTAACACAGGCAGCAAACAGACTCCATCTGTTAATGGATGGATATAAATGAAGACAAAGTTAAGGACTGTATGTCTATTGACCTCTCATATCCTTCCTGCTATGATAATGGAATGGGACTTAAACCAACTCCGATCCACAGATTTACACTGAGTGCACTTGCAGGGAGAATGATTTCCGAAACGTAGAAAAAATTGCTGCCCAATGTGCCATATAGTTGGTAGCCCCAGGCTTTAAGAATGCTTCTTGCATCAGAGAACCTCTCCGTATGATTAATCTGAGCTGTAGTTAGTGTCCTGATGATGGACATTGTCACCGTCCAATCAGTTGATCCCGTGGAAGCGGGTCATTTCCAGCTTTCTTCAGTTCTGTTCCTTAGAAATCCTGTATGGTTTTACTTATACGGACAGAAAAAAAAGTGAAAGTCATCATTTATTCACCCTTATATTGTTCCAAACCCATAAGACTTTAGTTCATCTTTGAAACACAAATTAATATATATTTTTAATGAAACTTAATTCTAAGATCTTCTAAGTTTTGGTTACCTGGACCTCTCATATCCTTCCTGCTGTGATAATGGAATGGGACTTTAACCAACTCCGATCCACAGATTTACAGAGTGCACTTGCAGGGAGAATGATTTCCGAAACGTGGATAAAATTGCTGCCTACTGACAGCAATTTTATCCACATTTTATCTGACAGGTTTCTGTCACTCCACTGAAAGTCCAGGTAACCAAAACTTAGAAGATCCAAAAAGATCATAAAGGCTTCATAAAATAAATCAATATGAAAAGAGTGGTTTAATACAAATCTTGTGAAAAGATACAATCACTTCATATGAAGAATATTTAATTTAGTCTTATTTGGTTACCTGGCGTTTCAATGGAGAAACAGAAACCTCAGGTTTCATTAAAAATATCTTAATTTATGCCTTGAAGATTAACCACTTATGGGTTTGGAACAAAATAAGGGTAAGAAAATTATGACAGAATTTAAATTTGTGGGTGATCTATCCCTTTAAACTAGAGTTACAATAACTAATGGACATTCTCCCTAATGGATTTTTATTTTTTTCCAAAAAATTGGTCAGTGTTTGAGTTTTAAAGTAGCTTCCTATAATCTGGTTTTGCTGCAGGGGAAATATTTGACAATGGTGCACTTCCATGAGGATTACAGAAATATAAGAATGTTTTGGGTCTTCAGACAGGTTTACCGCAGACCTTGGGTCACACAGCAGTTAATCTCAGAAAGCTTCATTATTGTATTGGACTGCAGATATACACCGGAGGCTATGCTTTATTTAACATCAGGTGTGAAGGAGCAACCCACCTCCAATGTTCACTAGTGTTGCTGCACCTCACTTGGCATCTCCACACCTGCCACGGGAAACGTTAATTAACCGTTGCCTTGCCATTTTTAGACTGTTGCCATGGTACCCCTGCTGCCACTATCCTATGTGGCTTTTCCTCGCAGGCGATGTGTGATATTTTTTTCTCCCCAATTTTATTTCCCCAGCCCCCCACCTTTGATGAGAGGTGTGATGTCTTGGAGGTTGTGCTGCCGTTGTACGGGTTCGACTTTGAGTTGTTTTGTTTGTAGTGGCTGTTTGTTTATGTCAGGAGGCAGCAAGGCAGCACGAATATGTGTTTGTGTGCTGTGGTTTGCTCGTGACTGAGACAACCTTTCGCTTGTTAGTTCCTGTGGTGTGGCACTGAGCTGGGCAAATCCTTCTTCTTTTTCGTCTCCCTGTTGCTCGCCCTCCAACCCACAATGCCAGCTGCTTCTGCTGTCTGAGCTCCATGGTGACGCCTGTGTCTCAGCATGCTGACCGCTGTGCCACCACTGAGCAAAGCGCTTCTGACCTCAGACGAACACTGGGACATCTGGGGAAATTAGTGGGAGCCTGCGGTCTCCTCGCTTTTGATGTTGACTCCTTGATTATTTACTCAAGTCTTTGGTTGTGATGCTTAATATTGTTTAATCTCTTTTTTCTTCCTTCCTTCCTTCCTTCTTTCTTCTTTCTCTCAGCTGTGTACACAAGGGGATGCCAGTCAGGTGATCGGACCCCTGACGGAGGGTCAGAGAAGAAATATTGCCGTAGTGAACTCTCTGTTCCGCCTACAGCAATCTGTGGTTAAAGTAAGAACACCAGCTCTCATTTAAGACACTATAGTTACTATAGTTCACTCCACAATGCAGAATTCTGTCATTTATTCACCCTTGTGTCATTCCAAGCCCATACAACTTACTTTCTTCCAAGAATCATTTAGGGTGTGTGTGTGTGTGTGTGTGTGTGTGTGTGTGTGTGTGCGTGTGCGCGTGCATGTGCGCGTGCGTGTGCGCGTGCGTGTGCGCGTGCCATTTTAAAAGAATGTCCTAGGTACTAAATGAATGGGGTCAGATGCTCGAGCTCCACAAATATGACAAAAAACACTAAATCTACTACAAAAGTAATGCAAATGACTTCAATATGTTTGAATACACACTGCTCCAAGACATTTGAGAGGTGCGGTAAATGGGAAGTTAAAAAAAGTTTGGTCTGTTCCTCACACAAAGCTATGATATAGCTTTCATATGAAATACAGTCCAGAAGATCTAAGAACTACTTATACAGTCCCTATTGATTATCATTGTTTGTAAATAGCTCTCTGGACATTCTGCTAAACATCCTTTTTGTGCTTCCCATATTAAAAAGTATAAAAATAAGATATGGTGAGTAAATGGTAACTATCCATTTAAAACTCCTATTAAAAGCACAATAGACACCTAGTTATTCAGTTAGTTTTATGGTTCAGTCTGTCTAAATTTCTTTCTTTAGTTGATGTCTGGATAATGAGAAGTTTTGGTTTGGCGTCCCATAGATTTTTTGCCATTATGTGCTTCCCAAAACTGTTTTATTAACAGATGATTGTAAGAATTTACTCAGCAGGATGTATGAAATCACTGTTCCATGCCAAGGAAAGGTTTTGTGGGGTGTTTAAATAGAAGTCAGCGTGAAATTATTATAGAGTACTGCTGTATTATAAGACTCCTCTATGTGCGGAAAACAGTCCACCTGTCTATAAAGAGCATATGGCTGCAGTGCCTTTACTCAGTCTTTTCTCAAGAGAGAGTCTTGAGAAACTGCAGACTCACCATCAGTCATATCTGTACAATATGAGTGGTGATATTTCACAAGTGGCTTTTTTAGCACCAGCTGATGTAGTTCCCGGGCTGGCCCATTAAAAAAGCATGTCAGCAGCAGCCAAAGCTTATTCCTTGCTGGTGGGATTAATAAGGTAATAAAAAGAGATTTCTCTATGATTAAATATTTAAACTGGAGGTGATCAAAGTTTTACTGGTGAAAAGTGAAGGTACTTGTTTCAGTAAGATTATAATTTTTTTGGGCCTGAACTTTGAGTGAAGACAGGAGTTACTGTTCAGGAGCTCTAAACGTTGAATGATTGCTGACTTTGAGTTGTTTTCAGGTTATATCTGGACTGGGTACCTTCCCTCCTGCAGCAGAGCAATCGCTCACAGCATCTTTAGAGGTAAAACACAAGACAACACAAAGATCATATGAGGGACATACGTAATTAATATAGCTTCTTGACTAAAATAACAATATGCATTCTGCTAGAAACATCACGACCTGGTGATGCATGTTAATAACGGTGTAAAAGGGGCTTAATTACACACAAGTCACATTAGTAATATTTCAGACATCTTTTTGGTTTGAATATCAGCTCACAGCAGGTAATGTCCTCTATTCACAACATTCAGTTCATAGTGCTTTTTCAGCAACAAGTGCACTGCACTATTTAAGCAGATAGTGGTGCATGATACACCATCAAGCTGTGATAGACAGATTAACAGGTGAGCACACGGGACAATGAACAAAGGGTCAGAATTTGGATAGAGATGCTGCAGCCATACACAAACACACACAGAGTCTGGAGGTGGTTTTGGAAAGCAATTGGGTAAACATTGAGCTTCTCTGAATTCAGCGCTCTCTCTCCCCTGAGGTAAATTGGCTATCAGATGAGTAAACTGGTCATTCTCTTCCCCTTCGTCTCTTTTAACAAAACCTGCCAGCTGTACGGATACGCGCACACGCTTTAACCCATGATCTTTAAGTCTAAACAACAGTTCAAGGTGAAAACACATTACCACACTTTACCACCCGCTGTCCTCGAGTTGAGGTAGTGCTCTCCTCCCATGCAGGGCATGTGATCTCGATATCCCTGTCCCAAATGGCTCACATGATGTGGACGTACTTGTGGCCTTCATTTGCACATGACTTATAAAGTCCATGAAAGCATAGTTATTTTACAGTTCAGAAGAGCACCCCCTATGCCCCCTTTGGAAAGTGTGCTACTTGTCAGAGGCTTATCCCAAATGGACCTGCATCACCAGCTACAAGTGCTAGTTCTGCTCCTCCCCGTTCCTCAACACATCGCACTAGGAACTGTTCTGAGCCAAACGCAACTAAACGCACCAGAACGAAATGGGCCGCAAGCACCACCCAAGATCCAGTTGCCACTTTGGGTAAAGAATGACGGGAAAGCTGAGTCTGCCGAGTACGTGACTACCAACTTTGTTGTGAAGGAGTTTAGGAAGAAGAGATGTGCAGCGGAGATTTGCTCTTTATCTCCAGCTTGCAGGGGATTTTGCCGATGACTGGCCCTATTTGGTCAGAGAGACCTATTGGGTTTGCATTGATATCGCTCAGAGATAGAGAGCCGGATAAGAGCCTAGGACAAGGGGGGCCAGCTGCCGTGACACACACGATGGTCAGACTGATGTCCCATCAGCAAATGTCAGGCAATCACATGAGAGGAGGGAGAGCAGGTGTTAGCGCTAGTCACCATGCGACCATGTGAGGAAATACTACATGAACCAATAACCTTCAAAAGAACAAATATTTTACGCACATCGAATTAACTTCTGACTGACTGTTGTCTTGCTTAATTTTGTGTTTTGTTGTTTAACCGCTTACCTGTCACCCCCCTACTTTTGAACATAGACGTGAAAGTGCACTATCCAAACTTAAATTGTTATAATTAATGAACGCTTTGGAATACAAACCCAAGACTCTTTTTAAAGAAAACAATCAGCAGATTATTGTGGAAGTGAGATCATTTCAAAATATGAAACTATCATAAAGTTAAATAATTTTAAATTTACTGTAAAGAAAATGCACTGTACAATTTATTTTTATTTTATATAAAAGTAATATTTTTCGTAACAGGTTTTACTCTAAAATTGCTATCAAATTAAAGCCTTATGTCTAAATAAGTTATGTTTCAAATTTGAAGTTGATATAAAAAGAATTGAGGTTTTATTTTATTTAGGGCATTATACCACAAACAGGTGACACCCAAACTAATTTTTGGGAAATTCATTAGGGAAATTTTTTGATGCATTTTTTTGTCACAAATGTGTCAAATTCTGTTAATAATCTATCACAAAATAACCACCAAATATGGAATCTTGAGATTCAGACCTTTCCAACGATATGTATTTTGTCAATATTATAAAAACGTTTGATTGTAAAATACGGTAATACATTTTGTAATATGACACTCGACACCAATCACTTAGGGGGAGGAGACCGCCAAAAGATTTTAAAGTACTATTTCCATGATAACGCAATGTCCGATTTTAAAAAGGTTTTCACTGGATGAATTTTGAGTTTTTAATCTTTCAAAGGATTTAGGGTGATTACTAAAACATTTGATAGGCAATAAAATATGTAATGGCGGTGGGCCGGTGACACTTAAGAGGTTAATTCATATTCAATTCAAGTTTATTTGTATAGCGCCTTCACGATGCAAATCGTTGCAAAGCAGCTTTACAGAAAATTACAAGTTTCTACATTATATTTAGTAATAGCTTATCAGTGGTGACTATCTCAAGTTGATGTCCATATGGCAGAAATATACAGTAAAAATCAAGCAGTTAGTTAATGACGTAATCAAACATGTGTTCATTAGTTAACTTAAAGTTTTTGTGTCTTGCAGTCAGTTCAGGCTCTGATGAGTAGTGCCGTTCAGCCACTGCTAAATTCTGTTACCGACTCTGTCGAAGCAATACTCATTACTATGCACCAGGAGGATTTCTCTGGGTAAGCAAGCAACACATGCACTATATTACTATATTACCCTAACCCTGCGTACACTGCATATATAGTATATAATTTTATATATTGCGTACCATTCCATGTAAGGCTACTCAGTCTGCATAAACAGTAGTATGTTACACTGTTAAACAACCTCAGTAGTGTCCACTTATCATCTTGGAAATTTAATATGGTTATTTTTTAGGTTAAGTGCAAAGCATTGTGGGATACAGTATTCCATGCCGTAAGGTTTTTCCTAAAGGACTAGTTGTCCTAAAAAGTATTCAACTAGTTAGCCTCATGCCATGCAGCATCGGTGCTCTGCAGCTGAAAAGTGAGAAACCTAACACTCCAGGTTGACTCATTTTTCACACACACACACACACACACACACACATATATATATATATATGACTATTTCAAAATATCACACAAAAACAAATGAGAGATGTCAAAATTGGGATTTATGGTTGTACAAAGACCGTGTTCTCCCCTCGTGGGCTTTTTCTCAAACATTAACATGACATTTGGGATTATGTGCCCTATTTAGTTTTGTTGAGGGCAGTTATGAGACCAGGCCTCTCTCAGCTCACCATATTTCAACATAAGTTGTTTCTTAAAGCATAGACCGTGTGTAATGGGTGTGCTGTTGTCATAGTTCTTTACCATTTAAAAAAAAAAAACAGTTTTGATGGCACTGCCAGTATTTTTAAGTTTAGAAATCACAATGCTACGATGACAGGGTTATAACATTTTATACTAGTTGCTAAATTAGTTTTTATTTTTATTATGATTTCCTCATGGTCTTTCAACCTTACAAATCTCCATTCAGTTATTCATGTCCTCATGCTGAAAGACTCATGTGATGCCATGAGACTGCAGATAAATGAACACCCTCATGATGTGGGGATGTACATGTGTTTTTGGCTGTTATAATGGACACATTCCCTGAAGATTCTCTTCTGCATTCATCTCTCGTTTCCTCTTGCACTTGCTGGGTGGTCCAGTGAATACAACAGAGAGTGATGTGCCAGCGTTTGATAACATTTAAACCGTCACCCCGGTGATTCAGCGTGGCTTCTTTTGTCCACATCTCTTGTCCCCTCAGGGCCACTGGAGTCAGGCTTGGTGGGCTTGTTTTATTTCTATCCCCGCTGTTGGGCACTCCTGAGGGAAGACAGCAGAGAAATAAGCAATAAGCTATAAAGACCGCTTTGTCCAGAAACACCCCCAGTTTCACCCTGTCGGCAGAAGCCACTCAAAAGAGTTTTCCTCGTTTGGAGATGAGCTCAAAGGGTGAATCTCATAAAATCAATGTCTGAGTCATATTTCAGTCCAAAATGGAAAGAAATAAATCTAAAATATATATTGCACAAAAATTAACTATCATTTAAGATATAGTTTTGTGAAAACACATTACTTAAACTATATAGTTTTTATGAAAGTGTTCATATATCATGGTTATTTATATATATATAATAGTATGTCATGGTATTTATAATAGTGCCTATGATGAATGCAGATTTTTTTTTTAATGAAAATTATCAATCTATTATAGTATTTGTACTCCAATATAGTAAATACATGCTGCATTACAGTAAGAATAATAAAAAATGTAAAATTATATAAAAAAAAATGCACAAACATTACAATGATGAAAATTAAATGTGCTTAATTGAAGCAAGAAAATAATTGCTTTAATTGGATCCTAACCCATTAATTTTTTTTTAAAGAAAATTTGTTTTTATTATTTAGATTTTAAGGTAAAATATTTACAAATATAACATTATCGTAAGATTCACTCAAAAACTGACTGTCACTTGATAAAAGGCATTAACACGACCTCCGTTTTCTGACATTGTGTGTGTGTGTTCCAGTAGCTACACATTTATGATATTGATTATGCGACAAAGGAAATCAATGTGTTGCTTGTAGCTGTAGTCTATGCTCACATTACAACTTGTGTGTGTGTGTGTGTGTGTGTGTGTGTGTGCACGCTCAGTTCTTTACCAGCAGGTGGCCGTCTGGACGTGCTATGCTCTCTGTACATGCGTGAGCTGCAGGGCTTCATCGCACGCGTGATGAACGACTACTTCCGTCCGCTGCAGTGTCTGGACTTCCTGTACGATAGTACGGAGCACATCGCCCAGCGCGCCATCACCCTCTTCATCCGCCACGCCAGCCTCTTGCGCCCACTCAGTGAGGGAGGGAAGATGAGGTTGGCGGCTGACTTTGCTCAGGTGAGAAAAACGAGGGTCAGCCTTCCTCATTCATCTCTCTTACTGAATCTGTGGCTCTCACCAATTTTCTTCTGTACATGAAAAGTAAAAGGGAACTGAGGCTGTTCCAAAATGACCAAAAAACAGCAGACAATTGGTCCTTCTAAAGTGTTGTATATTAGCTTTCTGTGGAAAAACAAGCAGAATATAAGCATTTATTCATTCAAATTAAATACATGTTGCCTATAAACCAAATAATTAACTCAAAAGTGAAAACTCACCCTCAGTGACTGCAAGCAGCTTCTGATGTCACACACTCAGAGCAATTTTGTGTCTAATTTTTCACACAAATGCTCTCAATTTGTGTTATACTTTGTCCCTGTCCTTCCCCCGCTGAGACAAAGAGGTCGCCTGGAGTCTTCCCTCTGAAAATTGCTGTTAATTAACGGTGAGAAAGAGAAAGAGAAAGGAAGGTTATTAATGGAGATGCTCGACTGATTAGCTGAGGAGAAGTCAGTGTCAAATGATCTGTCCGGGTAATGCTCACCTTCAATTGCTCCTTTATTGTGTGACTCATGACAGCTCCACGTTCTTGGTCTTGATTTATCGGTGCACATTATTCCAAATAAAGTTTTCTGTTGTAATCTTTCATCAGAATGTAATAACTTGCATGCTTACCGCTTACATGTATTTTCTGTTTCAAACTCTTTGCAAAGCAGCATTATGTATAAATGTGAACAGTGATGCGTTAATGCTTCGGTTTTAGCTGGAATAGTTTTTTTGGACCTGAGAGGAAGTTGGCATTTAAGGTTTTACAGGACAATGAACTGGTGTCTCATGTTATGAACAACTTAACGTTCAGGTTTGATTAAGGCGGCATGCATTCTCCATACTTCCTCCAGGCAATCTAATAAACAGCAGTGAGGTCTCACAGGATAGCTAATCAAATTAAACCATCGATGCCAGCTCTGGGAGCGACTGCCGTGCCTGGATCCCTCATGAGCAAGGCCCAGTTCCCCACTAGCAACTTTATTTTACTCAATGAGCATGTGTGTAAGCATGCAAAATGATGTCTGGCAACCACAGGGGAAAGAAGTTATTACAAGAGAGCCTTAAGATAGAGATATAATTATTAATATGGAGATATTTGTCTTGTTTGATCACTGTTGAGGGACCGCAGATGGCAAGTGATTTAAATTTTCGACCCAAACCGAGGTGCAACTTGTAAATGGCATTGGTTTCTTTTCCATACTCATAAACTTGTTTGATTAAATATAGACTCTCAGCTAATACAGTACAGGGACACAATTACCCTCTAGATGTGTGTTTAAATTTGGAGTTGATTCATGAAAGAATCTCGTGACCTTTCCTCTGTTGACTTGGGTTGCACATGAAAAGGATGTTTGCTATGGAAATATCAGTACTACTACTACTATTGTAGAGGCTTCTGTCTTTTGCATCCTTGTTACTTTACCCTTTTATTGCTGGCTGAGCAAAACTGGTTGCACTATTACTTACCGCACTTTTACTTACCCAAGCAATCGGATGTACGCATTTTGGCTGGTGAACCATTCCATTTATGAAAATAGTGATGCAATTAAAATGAGTTGAAATAAGACTCATAATTTGATAAGATTCACTTTACGATCTCATTATATTGAACAATCTGTACTTACCACAGCTTGTTGAGTAGAAGTGGCTTTTACTTACCCAAGTAATTGGATGTGCGATTTCCAGTTGGTGAACGATAACGTGTATAGACTTGCATTGTTTTCCATTCATAAAATAGTGGTGCAGTTAAAATAATTTCAAATAAGTTTCACTTAATCTTTTATAGTATTAAAAGAGTACACTGGCACAAAAATAAATCCCAGTTTTGACTGAAACGGCGACTTTTTTTCTGTTACTGAAATATCATTCGCATCTTGCCAGCAGTGAGTAGATATCTGCTGTGAACCCGCTGGAGGATGTCATTTGAGCTCCACTTTAACATGTCACAGACATTTGGTGAATTTTATTGGACGTTTTTTCATATGCAGCTACCTTCCAAATCTTCAGCATTCATTTCAGGCTCTAAATTACACCCGGATTGTGATTCCTGGTGAATATGAATATATTTGTCTGTCTCTGTTTCAGACCGCTGCTGTTTCAAACGAGTGAGCACATCGCTAGCAGTCAAGCGCTGGGAGATTTGATTCCATACAGCACCATATTGCATTTCCTGTTCACTCGTGCCCCGGCTGAACTCAAATCACCACATCAGGTACACACACAGTCGAACTAATGCAGAGAGATGGAAACCTCTTGGTTATAGATCCTCAAGGATTGAGGTTTTAGGTTCGGGTGTTAGCAAGCAAAAGGTTTTTGAGGTCAGATCCTGTTTATTATGCCCTTGAGCGAAGGCAATTCACCTCAAGTTGCCCCATCGCGACTGTCACTGTGATTGACCTACTGTAAGCTGCTTTAGATAAAAGCTTCCGCTAAATGACACATTTCATTTTGAGTGCTCGGACTGGAAAAAATGAAGATATTTTTAGCCATTTTATAAAATGAGGGTTGTCTAAAATTGCTTTGGCATGGGCGGATTTATAGAGCTTTTATGTACCACTAATACTGCTTTCCCTTATAAACAGAGAGCGGAGTGGTCGATCTCTCGCTATTCTCAATGGCTGGATGACCATCCATCAGAGAAGGACCGTCTTGCTCTTATTAGGTAAGATCTAAGGCTCAAAACTGCAACTCCAATTCACCATTGCCACTGCTTTTTACAATAAACCTTTCCAGTGACACCCTCTGGTGGAAAACTAACGCCAGTTTGCATTAACTTGGTTAGTAGTTTAGTTTTCGCCTCTTTAACCCGTCAAACTAGAAATGTCAGGGTTCCCACAATCACAGAAAACCTGGAAATATCAGGGAATTTTAATAAAAAATGAAAAAATAAAACAATGCATTTCTGTGCTTTTAGAAAGATCAGTTTCTTGCCAATTAAAAAAAAAAAATCCAAGTTAATGCAATGCATATATTTATGTATTCTATTAGAAATATTTATAGTCACTATGAAAATTTCCATGATATTTCTGTGGCATTTAAACATTTTATTTATTTCCATGATATTTCCAGGTTTTCCATTATTGTGGGGATCTTGACTGATTTCCAGATATAGAAAAATCATGGACATTTCTTAAGTGGACTTACATTTTTCTGGTTATGCAGATTTTTCATTGGCTAGAAATTGCATTTTATGAGTGCGAAGTTTCTAAAATGATTTTTAAAAATCCCTATTCATAGAAAACACCTGGTAATAATTCAGTAGTTCAGACCAGAACTTAATTTTTCAGTGCAACATCAGCGCCCTCTAGGGGTGCTCTGGAGAAAACTTAATCAACTTAAAACTTAAACTTAAGAAACAGCTTTTCTTAATTACAGCAGTGTCCGAGCCAGGCAGGGGAAGGAGTTTGCCCCGGTGTATCCCATCATGCTCCAGCTGCTGCAGAAGGCCACGAGCGTGTCGTAGGATCTGCAAACACAGCCCTGTCTCATCAGAATAATGTAGACAGTTCGTCATAAGAATACACTCGTCTTCACCAAAAGAAGTCTTTATTATATTTCATAAGATTATTATGATTGTCGGAAACTAATATGTATAGGTTTACGATGTATTTTTTATGGGTTGTTTGGTTACTACTGGCTTTAAATATATCTACCTTCTTAACCAAGTACATGAAGACATGAATACAAATATTCATAAATGTGTTTTGCTGGGTGCAGCAGAGTGAAAAATGAATTACTAAACACATTATGTAAATGTGTAAATGCTGATTAAAGAATATCTCATGATTTCATCACAGACTTCTCATTCAGGTTTTGATTTATGACTATATCTCTGATTAGTTAGCTTTCGCATATTTTTAGATATACAAAAAATGTTTGGATTACTTATAATGAATGCAATGACGTTCAGGCATTTTAATTTTGATTTAACTGTCCAAATAATAACCTTTGTTGGTGATATTTAAAACTGTGAAAGGAAAATTACACACTCTGGAGAAGGAAATGTATTTATCACTATCATATAGTTTTTAAATAAAAATGGATGGAGTTTTTGTTAAGTAACAGGTTGAGAGTTGAAGCTTTGGTTACTAGTACCTTACAGGCTGTATTACTGTAAGCCTGGTGAATAATAAGCTGCCTCGTAATATTAAGCTCTGGTTCTGGATCAGTTCTTCTTGCCTTCTCTGAATTTTCTCACTTTTTTCCTTTGCCACCAGGAGCCCATCTTCAGAGACCAGAGATCCTCTTTTCATGTCTGTCTCTATCTTACACTCTTTTCACACGGTTTTATTTGACTTACATGGCGCAATCACAGTAATATGCTGCTCTAAAATATTAATTCAACTTCTCTTTCTCTCCAAATTTTGCATAATCATGCAAATGTGATTCGTCCACTGCTCCTTGAAAAAGTAAATGAATTTTGTGTGCGCTTCTCAAACAGACAGTCTGAAGTGTTTCACATTGCCATTTGATCTCATTTAAATAACTGATCATGACATATAAATGGCTTTAAAGATGATGTAATGTAACATGCACCCAAACAAACCCAAGATATTTTAAGATTATTAAAATACATGCAAGATGGAAATTAGGCCTAAGTCTTACCCGGTATCTTATGGTATTTCAGTTCTCACAAAAGCAGTCCGAGGATGAAGACCTTGAATATAGATTAAAAAAAGAGGCTTGAAAACTGTTGAAATAATTAAAAAAAAAGCAATAATCTGATAGTTCTTTAAACAAACAACAATAAATGCATTAGAAATGATGCTATACAGAGTGCATTAAGAGTAGGGCTGCAACAAGCGATTATTTTGATGATCGATTAATGATTATTACAACGATTAATCGACGATTATTTCATTAGTCAGTAGGCTTTGTTCTATTATTCTGCTTTTACAATTAGTTAAAATACTGAGTTACACATATTCTGACTAATAACACAAAGGTAATCACTTCAGCTTTGAAGAGAATGTCAAACAATTATATTACTATTGTACTATTACATTTTTTTTTTACAATACAAATAAATATATTTGGCACACATATTGACAGACAGACTTTCTGACTGAACGATGCATCATTCTGCCTAACATCTCCTTTTGTAAGTCATATATGGAACAAAATAAAGTGCCAATTTTATTTCCGATAAATGATTTTATTCACATTAGCTCTCCTAAAACACCTTATAGTGTTCTATATATATATATATATATATATATATATATATATATATAGTGGATTCACAAACTTTCTATAGAGTGCTATATATATATATATATATATATATATATATATATATATAGTGGATTCCCAAACTTTTTTTGTCATATTTAAGTACCCCTGAGATTTTAAAATAAATATTTTAATAATTAAGTATCACATTTGCATGTTCACGGTTCTCTGACGTTGGTTAATATTCACATGAAATGCAGGTAACCATATAAAACATTTCATTTTGTAGTATTTTATTTTGACGTTCTTAAAATGATTTATTTTAATGATTTAATCATTAGCTTCTCATTAAACTCAGGAACCCCCTGCAGTTCCTATTAATGAACCCCAGATTGGGAAACTTTGATGTAATGTAATTCATTAATGCATTTCATTTTGTTAATTTTCATTCTGTTTCTATTTTTATATCAGTATGGTAAAAGTTTATCCTATTTAAACCACTGTGACTAACGAGTTGGGTCAAAAGTAATCTAAAAGTAATCAAAAAGTACTCTTATTATATTACCTAAAATGTGCAATGTAATGGATTACGTTACTAACTACATTTTTTGTCATGTAATTTGGAATCGGATTACAATTTGTAAGTAATCTACTCAGCTCTGATGGCTACTAATCGTTTCAGCCCTAATTAAGAGTGAAATACAACACGCTTAAGTGAAGGCATGCACCATTACATGAATGAATGAGATATTATATTGATCTGTTTTTACATATTTACTCATGCATATTTAGTTTTCTAGTTTAGTTTTAGACAAGCATGTGTATATATGTATGCATGTTCATGTTTTAGAATCAGAAAGAGCTTTATTGCCAAGTATGTTTGCACATACAAGGAATTTGTTATAGTGTCACAAGCTTCCAGTACACAGAGACAACAACAACACACAGATAATAAAAGTGAGATGTGAATAAAATACACATGCATAAACATAAACCACACAAAAAAAAGAATAAATTGTATGTACAGGTGTGCTATAGACATTTATGACATTTGAACTGTGATACATCAGGTTTATACATTATCTGTTTATTTCTGAGGGCTATTATTAAATATAGTATTCTATTTCTGTGATTATTACGCTGAAAGAGCGTTTATGTGGGGGTAGTTTGTGGGTGTGGGGTATCTTCTCATATTACACTCTTTCCCGCGACAAAACCCTCAGTCGCGCCAAAACCCCACCTGTGTCACTCACCTTTGTTCCTGCCTGAGCTTCTCATTAAAAGCAGCCAGGAGGCATTTGGCATTTATATAATGTCAATTAATCATATGTGGTGATTAATTACGTCCCCGCTGAGTTACAGCGGCGCCTTTAAAACTCAGACGCAGATCAATGAAGAGCGCGCCTACAGCCCCGCCAATAAACCCCCCACAGGCTTGCTCAGAACGCGTCTCTGATTGGCTACGACGGTCGCTCCGAGGCATTTCCTCCTCCTTCGGCCAATCACCGTCGATATATTTGCATAGCGGCTACGTGATTGGCTGAGGGAGGGTGTAGCTCTTCAGAGCGCCAGAAAACAAGCTTTAGCGGGTGATTCATACCGGCGGTAGGACTGAAATAAGAAGATTATTAGTTATGATCTTCTTATTTGGAGAGGAAATATGATCATTTAAGGAGCAAAACGAAGGATCACCACTTCACAGGATTTAATTACGTTCTTGGGATACTTTTAATCTAAGAACGGGAGTTTAAGGTAAGAATATGAAGTCCGACTTGCATGATTTAATATAAAAAATAATGTAAATAAATCTCCTCAAGTCTGACTTTTACTGACAAACATTTTACTAGTATTCAAAAAATCAGAAAAAATACTTTCGGATTTATATGAAAGTATTTTTTTATATATCATAAGCATGCTGCCTGCTGAGCTCCGACAATATAATGTAAGATACAACACTGTGACAGTCTTCTCAATATAAATAATTTCAAAAGTTTAGTCATATTTTTTTCTTCTGAGAATCTGATTGCGTTACCAGGCAACTGCTGAAAATATTTGCGCCAAAATCTTGCCACCATCATCAGATCAGATCACTTTTTAAGAACGTGATCATTAGTCATGTTTCTTATGTAATACAATATAATACCTAATATACTAATAACGTACTAGTATTATTTACTAGCAGTATTTGAATAACTTTTGGCAACATAACTTCATTAGTAAGTAACAAACACCACATGCATACTTTACAGATCAGTTTATATTTATATTCAGATATGTAATTTATGCAGATATATATACTATATAACGTAAAATAGTTGGTATTATATATTAATAACAGTGCAAAAGTTAGTGTCATTCATAACATAATTCAGTAATTTATTAATAGAATAAATGTGCTGGTTCTATTCTTTTTTTTTAGATGGAGATGAAGTGTTTAACTTTAAAGGATTTGCTTAGTGTGAGGACAGGCTCGGATGATACTGGCAACATGAATAACCAGAAAGTAAGAGATCTAAATGTAATTAAAGCATCATTTTTGTTTGATTTACGTGATAATGCATCTACTGCCTCGTTAGATTCACTTTCACTGTGAATTCAGGAGAACATCTGCATGGACAGAAAGAAAATGACCCCACTGAAGTGTGAGTCTGTGAACGGACATAGGAGAGTTTCCAGCCCGGATATCACCCACATAACCCCCATCAAACACGTAGAGAGGGCCCATCCGGACCCCTGGACCCCGACAGCCAACCTGAAAATGCTGATCAGTGCCGCCAGCCCAGACATCCGTGACAGAGAGATGAAGAAAACCCACTTCAGACCCATTGAAAATGAAGAGAAGGCTGTAGATGTGGATGAAGAGGAAGAGCTTGACGACCCCTGCCAGGTATTAAGAGAATACGTCTAAATTGGTGTAATGATTTGAAACTTAAGACGCTTTTATCCACAGCGGCTCACAACATGCAATTCATCTTAAATATGTTCAGTATCTTCATATGCTCAGTACGCTTAGCTGGTTTTATCTCTCTTTATTGCAGTATGAAGCACTAGACGATTCTGAGAGGAGACCCAGTCGCAAACAGAAGAGTTTGGGGCTTTTGTGTCAGAAATTTCTGGCCTTGTACCCTGATTACCCAGAAACCTCTGAGAGCATCAATATTTCTCTGGATGAGGTGGCCACACGCTTAGGTAAGAGAAAATCACTCATAGTCAAATCCCTTATTTCTGTATAAAATATAATGAAATAGTGGTTCGATATCGCAGAGAAAAGGGTGGCAGATGGGCGATATAAAGCAGATATATATGATATCACACTATTTGATTTAAAGACAGTAAAATATGCATAACAATTGCTGATATTATGTATATATATATATATATACAGTGGGTACGGAAAGTATTCAGACCCCCTTAAATTTTTCACTCTTTGTTATATTGCAGCCATTTGCTAAAATCATTTAAGTTAATTTTATTTCCTCATTAATGTACACACAGCACGCCATATTGACAGAAAAACACAGAATCGTTGACATTTTTGCAGATTTATTAAAAAAGAAAAACTGAAATATCACATGGTCCTAAGTATTCAGACCCTTTGCTCAGTATTTAGTAGAAGCACCCTTTTGATCTAATACAGCCATGAGTCTTTTTGGGAAAGATGCAACAAGTTTTTCACACCTGGATTTGGGGATCCTCTGCCATTCCTCCTTGCAGATCCTCTCCAGTTCTGTCAGGTTAGATGGTAAACGTTGGTGGACAGCCATTTGTAGGTCTCTCCAGAGATGCTCAATTGGGTTTAAGTCAGGGCCCTGGCTGGGCCATTCAAGAACAGTCACAGAGTTGTTGGGAAGCCACTCCTTCGTTATTTTAGCGGTGTGCTTAGGGTCATTGTCTTGTTGGAAGATAAACCTTCGGCCCAGTCTGAGGTCCTGAGCACTCTGGAGAAGGTTTTCGTCCAGGATATCCCTGTACTTGGCCGCATTCATCTTTCCCTCGATTGCAACCAGTCATCCTGTCCCTGCAGCTGAAAAACACCCCCACAGCATGATACTGCCACCACCATGCTTCACTGTTGGGACAGGTGATGAGCAGTGCCTGGTTTTCTCCACACATACCGCTTAGAATTAAGGCCAAAAAGTTATATCTTGGCCTCATCCGACCAGAGAATCTTATTTCTCACCATCTCACAACTCCATGCGGGCTTTCATGTGTCTTGCACTGAGGAGAGGCTTCCGTCAGGCCACTCTGCCATAAAGCCCCGACTGGTGGAGGGCTGCAGTGATGGTTGACTTTCTAAAACTTTCTCCCATCTCCCGACTGCATCTCTGGAGCTCAGCCACAGTGATCTTTGGGTTCTTCTTTACCTCTCTCACCAAGGCTCTTCTCCCCCGATAGCTCAGTTTGGCCAGACGGCCAGCTCTAGGAAGGGTTCTGATCGTCCCAAACGTCTTCCATTTAAGGAATGGAGGCCACTGTGCTCTTGGGAACCTTAAGTGCAGCAGAAATTTTTTTGTAACCTTGGCCAGATCTGTGCCTTGCCACAATTCTGTCTCTGAGCTCTTCAGGCAGTTCCTTTGACCTCATAATTCTCATTTGCTCTGACATGCACTGTGAGATGTAAGGTCTTATATAGACAGGTGTGTGGCTTTCCAAATCAAGTCCAATCAGTATAATCAAACACAGAAAAAATCCTTAAACAGATTTATGTATTTATATTTTACATAATATTTACAAAACTAGAAATAAATTATTTGAAAGTGAATTGCATAAAAAAATAGAACTTGATCAAATAAAATAAAAATCCTTAAACAGATTTATGTATTTATATTTTACATAATATTTACAAAACTAGAGTTAAATGATTTGAAAGTGAATTGCATAAACAAATAGAACTTGATTAAAAAAATCCTTAAACAGATTTATGTATTTATATTTTACATATTTAAAAAATTTGAAATAAATGATTTGAAAATGAATTGCATGAAAAACATAATTAGAAATTTATGAAAAATAAATTGGAAACTAAACAGATTTATACTTTAGATGGCAACTTCATGTACAGTATGTGGAAAATAATGTGTTTTTTGAACCTTAAACCGCATAAACACATTTCATTACACCAAATACACAAAATAATGTTCTTTTTAGCAACATCATATGACCCCTTTAAATAAATTAGTATGTGATGCCAGGTTATTATAGTTAACTAAAACCATAAACCTTTGTTACATTAACTAAAAATAAACTTATTTTAAATCATTTTAAAAACATTCTTAATTTCTCATTTTCATTTAGTTTAATTTGTCTCTTTGTACTAAAATAACTCAAACTTAAATAAAATTAATAAAAAACTATAGAGAAATTTATATATATATATATATATATATATATATAAATGGCAAAAACACAAAATTACTCAAACCTAAACTAAAATTACAATGAAAAAAGAAAATATAATTAAAAAATATATATATTAATAAAAACTATAATAGTATTTCAGTAATAGTAAATTAACACTAATGTCATCTTTTTCTATTAGATGCACAAATATAGAAGTTATGGCAAATATTATAATTATTTATGTTAATTCTGACAATTAAAATTCTGTTTGTATTTATAAAAATAAAAAAACTCCAGTATATACTGTAATTTTCCATGCTTCAAATGAAATGAAATCATCTGATTTTTAAAATGCACGTTAGAAATAATTGATGCTATTTGAAAGCTGTTTTCTGTTTCCAAAATGAGCTGATGATGAAATAAAAGCCCCTAATGATTTTAGCCTGTTAAACTGTTCTCCGCTCTGTAAACAAAGCGAGTGATTTTAATCCACTCAGATGCCTCAGATCTATATTTATTTGTTTGTCTGTTTGCTCAGTAGCCAAGTGTTTAATTTCTCTAGATTTGTGCATTCAAATGAATCTCTTCGTGTTTCCTGAGTTTGATGTCTTGATGAAGAAATGAAGCATCCTGCTGTCCGTGTCTGGATCCTCTGATGGGGTTATTGTTTGCTGGCTTCTTGTCCCATGTGGCCGCTGTCGCTAAGCAACGGCTTTCCTTTCTAACAAAAGCTTATTACCATCCCATCATGAGGGCCGGAATCACTCGACCAGCCAATTCACCGAGCAATCATGCCATTCCTCATATCCACTTACTCTGATTTTCTCCTGCCAGTCACCTCAAATTTATTCACTCATCCTTTATTCATGTCTTCCATCGTCTTTTTCAGCACCACAATTGTTAAAACTGAAAAAGCATAATTCCTCGACTTATCAAGAGACATTTTTTACTGTTTCTTAAGTTGCTGTATGAATCTCCGAAGACCTTTATTGTAAAGACTAATGCATTCATGCGTTAAACGACAACTTTTACGTGTTTTACAGCATGGTTTATCTCTCTCATACAGCGGCCTCCAGCAGACGGAAGGACAAATCACTCCGTATCATGAGCCAGAAGTTTGTCATGCTGTTTCTGGTGTCCAAAACACAGACCGTTACCCTCGATATGGCTGCAAAGATCCTGATCGAAGAGGGTCAGGATGAGTCCAGCCACAGCAAGTATAAAAGTAAGACATCAGCCAGATTTAATATTTAAAATATTATGCATTTCCTTAATGACTAAGTGTAGCTTGCAATCTTTTTTTGTGTGTGTTTAGCTAAGGTGCGACGTTTGTATGATATCGCTAATGTCCTGACCAGCCTAAATCTGATCAAGAAACTTCATGTAAGAGAGGAAAAGAGCCGTAAACCCGTCTTCAAATGGATTGGACCCGCCGATTTCCACAGCAGCTGCGGTACGTCCTGTTTAAACACGTGAAAATTGCTTTTAGTCACTTCAGTGTGATAATATTGTGAATATTGTTGCATGTCTTTTAGATTCAGACGATTTGAGAGTCTCAGAAGCCCAGATCAGTTCCACCGGGGAACGACGGGAGAAGATAACGCGCCACTCCTCCTTCCAGGTCATTCCTGCCCCTTCTGTCAATCAAAGGCGGATAAGCTCCGCCCCCAGCACACCTCACAGATGTTCTACAGGTGAGAGCTAATACCATAATATTAGTGTAATGTTTACATTTGATGTAATTGTAGTTTATGTGACGTTTTTTTGTGTTTGTATTTTCAGACGAGCCGGTGGATTATTCTAGGAAGAGTGTGAACACCAGCGCAGTGTGTCGACTGCAGTTTGGAGACAGGTGAGTCCACCTGTATAAAACTGATATTTGCAGAAATGTACACATATTTCAAACTTTAGCCATTTACAAACACTGCGTAAAGATCTAGGCTGAAAAGTTGTAGGTTCAAACCTGAAGTTAATGCATAACCATTGTGCTACTAACAATGTTAATTTAGAATTATTCATATACTACATTGAAAAATTGGTGTAGAAAGAATTTCCACGCAGAAATTGCTAGTAAATTTCACAAAAATGGCAAAGAAATAGCAAGCAACACATTGAATTAAACATGAAATTTTGAAGTAGAAAAACTAGTATTTTCTTGTCAAATGCCCTACAATAATGGTTTTATTTACAACTTAGAAAAATAAATTTTATAGTTTATTATAATATTTATAATAATATTTTAAATTAACTTTTATTTTTAGAATTACACTTTTTTTGTGTGTGTGTGCTTTTACCATTTTTATTTGTGTGTGTGTGTGTTTTGTATCTCTATTTTACGTAAATTTATTTTTGTCAATTTTATTACTTTTAGAACTTAAACTTACAAAAATTTCAAAAAATAATTTTACAGTGCATTATATTATTTATAATAATATTTAGAATTAGCTTTTTAGATTTTCAGTTTTAATTCTTTAGATTTTTAGTAATTTTGTCATTCTTATTAGAATATATTAATATTTTGAATTAGCTTTTATTTTTAGATTTTCATTTTTCATTTCAATTTTGTTGAGCGTTTGTTATTTTTATTCGTTTTTCATAGCTCTGTTTAGCTTTAATTTATTTTTTGTCAGTTTTGATATTTGTAGTACTTAAACATATGTATTTCATCTAGTTGTCAATGATCACTAACTACTGTGTTCTGTTCAGTGGAAGTCCTATAGTGTCGTCACTGGCGGTGCCTCTTCAAGCAGATGTGCCTTATGCATCACTGCCCATTTCAGCCCAGTTCGCTCCTCACCCGTTAGCGTACCTGCCCGGTCTGCCACAAACACCCCTGCTCATGGTGTACAGCGGACACGTCACCCACGGGTCACCCGTCTCAGGCCACAGGGAGGGACATCTGAAGAAGAGAGAGAGACAAGAGGATGAGGATGAGGATGAGGATCAGACAGCTAAACGAAGCAACCGCTCAGCTTCCATAGAAAGTGAAATGGTGAGTGTTATGAGCCAGATATATATATATATATATATATTTATATATACATAGCTTAAAATAAATTAAGACAATAAGCAATGACAAAATTTGAAGCTAAAAATATGAAATGTGGTATACAAATATGTTATTATTAAACTAAAGTATCTGACATAAAACAGAACATTTATATATACTGTACATATATATATATATATGACAATGTTGTCATTTTGTCGAAAACTTCACATAAATAAATAATTTAATAGATAAAAAGATAAAATAAGCAATAAATATAAGACAAAAATGAGAAAAATTTTAATTAAAAAAATTTATCAAATAATAGTAAAAAAAATTATACAATAAAATAAATTTTACTTTTCTTTTTTTTTACTTTTAAAATTTAACTGTGTAAAATTTGAATAATTAGGCTTTTATGCAATAAAATTCGATCAACATCAACTCATATTTTTGATAATATTTATAACTACCTAGAAATGAATATGATACAATTGAAATTTATCAGATGTTTCTGACCCTGATTATGGAGTATGATGCGAAGATCGATTTTACCATGGTGAAATCGCTGTAATGCACAGCCTTGAGTGGCTTATTGGTTTTATAATGGCGGCATCCGCAATATTATAAACTGTCATTGTGAAAGCTGTAATTTGTGTGAATGTCCCATAGGGTGAGACTGAGAGTCTGAGCTCCAGCGCCAGAAGGTCTCCAGTCTGCTCTCGAGAAGGTTCCCCGTGGGACGAGGCCTCGTTTGGGCCAATAAATGAGGAAGACGCAGGAGCACCCAGCCCTAAAGACCCCCTCCTGTCCTCTCATTACCTCTATGTTCCCAGCACAGCAGGTACAGGAAAACCTGAGCAGTGATTGTCAGTCTTTCTGATTGTAAGCTCATTCTAATGTTGCATTTGACTGTTTTCTGTAGGTCTGAACGGTTTGAACTTCCTCATGCCAGCGGGACATACACAGGCTGGCGTGCCAGCTGTAGCCATGCCGTATTTTTTGGTGCATTCGCCACTCATAGCGGGTGCAATGCCCACCTCCGGCGCTGAGGGGGCTGCCAGCAGCGGTCTGAGTTTCAGCGTGCCCACCGTGCTGTCACCGGCCCGGTTTGTGATGGCAGGAGGGGCGTTTGGTGTGGTCGAAACACTGAACAGCACTGAGCATCATGGGCACAGATTACCTGCAGCCACACTCTCGCCACGGGGACCACGAGCACAAGAAATCCCTCAGCCAGCACAAACACAGGTCAGTTTACTGCATACTGTTTTTTGGGGGGGGGGGTTTTATCATGCACTGAATATGGGCAGTCACTAACGATTATTTTGATAATCGAGGGTTTGTGATGGCAGGAGGGGCGTTTGGTGTGGTCGAAACACTGAACAGCACTGAGCATCATGGGCACAGATTACCTGCAGCCACACTCTCGCCACGGGGACCACGAGCACAAGAAATCCCTCAGCCAGCACAAACACAGGTCAGTTTACTGCATACTGTTTTTTGGGGTGGGGGGTTTTATCATGCACTGAATATGGGCAGTCACTAACGATTATTTTGATAATCGAGTAATAAGATTTTTTTTTTTTAGTAAAAATAGACCTAACTGAACAATAGACTTTAAAATGACTTAAAATGCATATATATATTCAAATAAAATATCAAAAGCAAGTAATTATATGGGTGTATTGAACAAAACCAGTTTGCACATGTTATTTTCGGGGTAAATGAGAACTTAAATTTTTGTTTTGTCAAAAAATTATTTTGGTGCCACACTACTGTTTAAAAAAATAGTATGCATTTCAAACATTAGTACGTTTTATATGTAGTGTTTCTGACCTTCTCACGTCTGCTATTTCAGGCTCCTGTGACACCAAAGGAAGCGGCAGTGGGGTCCAAATCTTTCTTCGAGACGCCTGGAGCCTTTGGATCTCTCAGCACCCCACCGGCGGCACGCAAAAGAGGCTCCGCCCAGAGGAGGCTGGACATCGGACACGCCTCAGCCAATTAAATTAGCTGCTGCGTTTGTGTCATTACATTTTCATGCTTCTGTGGTGCTACAGTGCCAAAGACAGAAACAGCATTACACAACAAAATTTGACTTGAACATTTCCTGTTTACTGAGTAGTGAACATCAGAATAAGAGGGCAGATACTAGTGTGATATTGGTTTTAGTCTGTTACACGCCCTCTTGTGGCTGTATTTCTGTTTTCCCCCACCACTTTTGATAGTATTTTGGAGTTCATTTGACATCCTACCAGTGTATTGCCCGATTGTTTACCGTTATTATTTATTATAGTTTTCCAGAGGCTCAAATCAACAATCCAGCTCTAGCACTACATATTTAAAAATGTGAAAATGAATTAAGTCTGGATCAGTCTCTGAGAGAAAAATACACAGATCTGCTCTATTTCACAGGTAAACAGTTTGTAGAAGTGCCATATTGGTGAAGCCGACATGCCTTAGAAATGTATTTGTTACATGATGCCTTCGCCACAGAACGAATGAATTCTGAGTGTATTTTGGGGATAAAGAACTAAATAATGGTTGTAATTGTTGACACTGGTAAAGTTTGAGGTGCTACATCTGTGAAACCAATAGGAAACAAAGACATACTTGAATGACCAGTGAATATGATCTGCAATCACTGGAGCAAAGCAGAAATATCACAGTACTGTACTGTTTTGAAACCAAGTATGTTTGTGTATGAACTCTTTGTAGACTAGTAATAAATTATTTTTGGACACATACATTTGGATTGAATTTTACTCAACATGGTTTAATCCATAGAGCTGTACAGTATTTACAGTTATTTACTGTAACTCGTAGCATTGAATATTTTATATACATGTTAATTTTTATATCTGTCAGTGTTTAAATGTCTTTGTTGGATGTTTAAAGCTGCACTGCTGAATCTGTGCGGTGCTTTTGTGTTTATCAGATATATTTTCAATCATTTTATGTATGGACACAGGTGTCATACATGTAATACAAAATAAATCTATGTAAAATATCATATTATTTGTTAAATCTTGCATTATTCTCTTGATTTTATAGGGGAATGTGTACAGTACAGATGGGCTTAATTTTGTGTGACCACTAGATGGCAGCATATACAAAAAATTATGTTTTGTACAGTCTGGTTTTTAGGGATTCATCTCGGAAACAGGGCAAAATCTTTCATAATAATTTGACCTCTGAGATTTTGATATTAAAACGATCACAGTGTATCAGTGAAACTGTATTTGAACACATGGAACCATGAAATGTCTTTAAAAAATATATTTTTTTATTTTTTTTATCTTGAAATATCAGTTTCAGCATGGTACAAACTTATAATAAGGCGAATAGCTTAAGTTTCTTTTTCCAAAACGTCTGTTCTGGAACTGTGTAAGTTTGGTGAGCGGGTACGAAATTCCGCGAAAAGTGCGGATTGCTTTACGGCAGCAACAAATGCGGGACAGTGGAATATTTACGACAGTCTATTCCACTCACTTAACTGACGGGAGCTCTAAAGTCGCAAAAATAGATCAAACTACGTACAGTTGCTTTGAAATAAACCCAAAACACCGCTATAATAAGTGTAGCGCCATATTCATTTTAGGACGTTTCGAGAGAGAAAAGAAACTTTTAAGTAGTCAAAAACTTTTTCATTTCAATTTTGTTGTGCTTTTGCCATTTGTGTGTGTGTGTGTTGTATCTCTATTTAGCATTCATTTATTTTGTCAATTTTATTAATTTTAGCACTTTAACTTAAACTTACAAAAGTTTCAAAAAATTATTTTACAGTGTATTATATTATTTATAATAAAATTTTGAATTAGCTTTTTAGATTTTCAATTTTAATTCTATTCTATTTCAATTTTAATAACATTGAATTAGATTTTATTTTTTGATTTTCAGTTTTCATTTTGATTTTAGTTTGATTTTTTAGTAATTTTGTCATTCTTAGAATCTTTAGAAGATTTTCAATTTTGTTGTGCGTTTGTTATTTTTATTAGTTTTTTATAGCTTTGTTTAGTTTGATTTTTTATTTTATTAATTTATTTTAATTTTTTGTCAGTTTTGGTGTAGTACTTAAACACGTGTTTCATTTATCACTAACTGCTGTGTTCTGTTAAAGTCGCAAAAGTAGATAAAACTAAGTACAGTTGCGTTAAAATAAACCCAGATAGTAAGTGTAGCGACATTTATTTTTTGGACGTTTCGAGAGAGAGAAAAGAAACTCCGTTTGAAAGTTGTGAGTTGTAACAATTAGGTGATCTTGGACCTTTAGTGCGTGTCTTTGTAGCCTCGTTTTCATCTGCATTAAATTCAATATGGCATGTGCATTTAAGACCCATATTTAACAAGAATTACACTTAAGTTTAATTCCTTGGGTCAAGAGTTTATTTAATCACTAAGTGTTATAATAACAGTCAGCAGGCCTTAGCAAACACCTCTAATTAGAAGTGTGTGTGTGTGTGGTCTGTATTATAGTTTTGTATAATTATCTAATCTAGACCAATATAGTATAGGCTTGGTGACATTTCAATGTTCATTAGTGCTGCTTACACACAAACACACCTGGCAACCCATTTTATCATCACAATAAACCCTGTATGAATAGCAATAACCTGCATTTTGACATTAACAGACCAGTAAACCTCAGAAAAGACTATAATGATAATCATATCTGAGACCAAACAATTACACAAAATTAACCAAACACTGTGCATAAATACCATAGGCTTTGTGAACATGGCACAAGACAGTCTGAATGAGCCGTCAAACAGCTGATGACATTCCAGAAGCTCTTTCATGAGTAAAAGAGCTCACGTCAGAAACTCACGCACGTGCCATTGCTCAGCCGGAGTCCAGTTTTACCATAAAAGGAGGACGGACAGAATGCTACATCTGTTTTTCATTCCCTCTTTCTTTCCAATCTTGTGCCGTTCACCATAAATTCCTTCTTTTGGTGTTATATGCATTCCAGATGAAGTCCTGGATGAAGACACTGGAAGAAATGACAGCGTACTTCTGCGCTGCTGTATTATTACACATAAAAACAGCAAAATGTGGTTTTAAAATATCAAAATATGGAATGTGCACAGTGCTTTTTCCCTATTGTTTTATCATTTGAACCTAGCAAACTTCTTTTTCTGAAATGTTCTGCTTGAAAAGTGTGCAAATAAATGACACTTGGCTTAATATTCTATGTTTATACAGTGACATTCTGTGTCCACATATTTTCTGGGGTCAATTTTGGTCAATTCTATTTATGTCCAAGTGTATCAGCTCCCAAAATGACAAGTGATGCATGCTGGGTATCACTGCATAGCTGATTTCTGAATGGCTTTAACGAGTCATTCATCAGGCCGCTCTCACACACACCATACCTCACACACCGCAGAGTGAAATTGTCCTCAAAGCTCACTTAATTAGTATAATTAATGATGCCTGTCTGTGTGTTATGGTGGAACCGTCAACATTATTCATATCAAATGTGCATTGGGTGCAATATTCTGTTCTGGCCCTTTCTCAGCTAACAAAAGTATGTTCTAAGAATGTTCCTAGTGAGCTATGAAAATGTTATTTCTAAATGTTCTCTGAACAATCAAAACATCAGTTATTTTGCTTATCCACCTTATTTTTCCCATAAGAGCAGGTGTGGCCTTTTGTAATTATTATGGGTCATCTGTGTCCAGCTATTTTTACCTGTACAAAACAGCTTGTTTTGCTCCTTGATATTGCAAACTGGTGTGTCTTACCATATTATTTGAATGTATTATCTTACACACTGGTTTGTAGTGCAAACATTTTGACCATTTACTGCACTTTGCACTGCACTTCTCGTTATTTCCCTACAGCGGCCAGTGAACCGGAAGTCTCACACATTCACAGCTTACTTCCGCGTTGAAGGATATACAAACATTAAGGAAACATTCCATTTTATAATTTGCAAACATTATGGGAATGTTACTTTTGATTGTTCTCAGAAAGTTCTGAAACAATTAGTAACATTTGAAAAATGTTAGACCAGAGTCCAACTAAAAT
>NW_015505308.1:711355-741355 GCF_001515645.1 Sinocyclocheilus grahami | reverse complement strand
ATATTGTTGGAGAGGTCTGATATCATTTTATTTGACTAGAACAACTGAGCAAATTGAACCGACTCTTTGAAATGTCTGACTGCTGTTTTATTCATGTGGTTGTTTTGCCTTTTACTTCCAGACATTGTACTTTTAACGAGACTCATTGGCTCTATTTGACTCTCCATTGTCCTGTAGCTCCTGGTGGTCTCGGTGTGTTTTGATGTTGGGGTCTCCAGACGTCTACAGGGTGTTTACTTTATTAGTCCAGACGGATGAAGTGGGTTTTTGTGGAAATTGAATGGCTCAGTATGTGGTCATAAACACTTCACAACACGCCTGTAGATGTCCAGCACACCTGGAGATTTTCCTGAGGTTGATCTCAGAACTTCGCAGGATGGATTTGTTTCCTTTTAAAGCGATGGTACTCAAGAGTTAGTTGTATTTTCTCTCTTCACAGTTTTTCATCATGCCAAACTGGGGTGGAGGAAACAAATGCGGTGCCTGCCGTGGGACGGTGTACCACGCTGAAGAGGTCCAGTGTGACGGGGGGAGTTTTCACAAGTGCTGCTTCCTCTGCAGTAAGTGAAACACAACACTTTACTGTTCAGGTGAATCTCACCATAATATGTCTAGGGCACATTTCACCCCAAAACGAAAGGAAAAAAACAAAGCAATTATATTATGCATAACAAAAACAGCCTTTTATAAAAAATGACAATTCAATTTTAATTTATTTTATTTTTTATTTTATTTCTCACGATAATAGGTCCACTCACCCCAAAATCAAAGGAAAAATTAAGCCATTATGTTTTGCATTTATTTTCAAAATTAAGCTATTTTGTGTTTTGATTTGATTTGTAATGACCAGAAGTTTTGGGGGTTATTCTCATTACTGCAAAAAATAGTAAATAAATAAATTTTAAAACCAGCAAACATATACATTATTGTAATTTGTTTTTAAATGAATATAAATGACTATATAAATGCTGTTGCAAAAATGCAATGTTTAAAATTCTTTAAATGGGCTTAATTTTCTTTAGGAAAAATATTTATTTTGGGGGGAATTTGAAGTTACATAAGAACTGGGCAGATTTTGTGACAGCATTTTTTAATTAAAATTAAAATAATTCTTTTTTTTAAATATTAAAATTCCTCAATATTCAGTGATATTTTTCTGACTTCATTTGTCCTGCAGTGACCTGTCCAAACACCAGTGCTGTGTGTATGAACTCTGAGATGTTTTTGTGAGATCTCACTACGGCTGAACGCACATGCTTCACATTAGCGCTTTGCTACCAAAACGATAAAAACAATGCGGCCCACACGAGTGGTGTTTATTTGCAGTGGGCCACAAAAGCCATTCTGCTCAGAGCGAGACGATGATGAGTTTAACCCTTTTGTCTCTCCGTCTGTGTTTTCACCACATTTCCTCTACGTTTTCAATGACTCTGGCTCTTTGCAGGAGCTTGCTGGTCAAATGTGGACAGTCACCTGATGTTTTTACGGGATATATAATGAGAATGATGGAATTCAGGGATGTTTTGTTCAGCTGAATGAATAATAAAGGGTGTTAACCTCCCTGCTGTGGATTCGTGTTTGTCTCTCTGGGACAATGTCTCATACTAAGCCAAAGTCAGCTGACAAAACAGAGTCAAAATCACATGATAAACACATTGCATTCTGGCCTCTAATCATGGGGTTAAAATTATAGATTATTAGCGGTGGCATGACTATTATTATTGCTCGTACTTTGAGTTAAAGGTTTAAGTCTCTAACTCCAAGAGAGATGTGTTATTTCTCTTTGTAACCTGCATAACAACATGCTAAAATCCATTTAAAACCCATTAGTTACCATATATCTGCACTTTAGCATTGCAGCAGTGAGTTTTGCATGGAAAAGCAGCTCTTGTTTTCAATGTTCAAATTGGTGTTTTCTCTCATCCAGTGGTCTGTAGAAAAGGGTTAGACAGCACCACATTGGCCATCCATGTCCAGGAAATCTACTGCAAGTCCTGCTACGGTAAAAAGTACGGCCCGAAAGGATACGGCTACGGTCAGGGAGCAGGAACGCTCAATATGGACCGCGGCGAGAGACTGGGCATCAAACCAGAAGAGTGAGCGTTTGCATTTTTCATTGTTTTTCATCCAGAAGTTCATATGGTGAATATACTGTGCATGTACACTGTAGTTGTAAAATAATGAATGGTATGCACATAATTTATTGCATACGTGTCATATTATTTTGGTACATAAACTATTCATCAAATGTTTGTAATAAATACGATTTTTTAAAATCGTATTCTCATCATTATTCTCATCAAGGCTGCATTTATTTGGTCAAAAATACAGAAAATTGTGAAAGATTATTTCAATTTGAAACAACGGTTTTCAAATTGAATATATTTTAAAAAGTAATTTATTTCTGTGATGCGCAGCTGTATTTTCAGCATCATTCCTCCAGTCTTCAGTGTCACATGATCTTCAGAAATCATTCTAATATGCTGATTTGCTGCTTAATTATTATAAATTATTATCGGTGCTCAGTTAATAATAATGGTTCTTATTATTTCAGTGTTGAAACCTGCTTAATATTTATTAAAAAAAACAGGATTCTTTGAAGTAAAAAAAAAAGATATTAAAAAAAATTTGAAATCTTTTCTAACATTATAAATGTCTTTACTGTCACTTTTGATTAATACAATGTGTCCTTGCAAAATAAATATCAATTTATTTTTTTCTTAATCTTTTGCTATCACAGTTTTCACAAAAATATTTAGCAACAAAAACTGTTTTCAACATTGATAATAATCAGAAATGTTTCTTGAGCAGCAAATCAGCATATTAGAATGATTTCTGAAGATCATGTGACACTGAAGACTGCAGTAATGATGCTGAAAATTCAGCTTTGAACACAGGAATAAATTACATTTTAACAGATATTCACATTAATATGCTGATTTGCTGCTTAATTATTATAAATTATTATCGGTGCTCAGTTAATAATAATGGTTCTTATTATTTCAGTGTTGAAACCTGCTTAATATTTATTAAAAAAAACAGGATTCTTTGAAGTAAAAAAAAAAGATATTAAAAAAAAATTGAAATCTTTTCTAACATTATAAATGTCTTTACTGTCACTTTTGATTAATACAATGTGTCCTTGCAAAATAAATATCAATTTATTTTTTTCTTAATCTTTTGCTATCACAGTTTTCACAAAAATATTTAGCAACAAAAACTGTTTTCAACATTGATAATAATCAGAAATGTTTCTTGAGCAGCAAATCAGCATATTAGAATGATTTCTGAAGATCATGTGACACTGAAGACTGCAGTAATGATGCTGAAAATTCAGCTTTGAACACAGGAATAAATTACATTTTAACAGATATTCACATAGAAAAGAGTTCTTTTAATTTGTAATAATATTTCAAAATTTTACTGTATTTTTGATCAAATAAACACAGCCTTGGTGAGCATAAAATCATAATTATTCCAAGCTTTTGACCAGTAGTGTGTTATTATAAGATCTCTTGTAAAGTCTTTTTGTTGTGGAAGCAAATCCGTCCTCTGGTGTGTTCAGGCTCGCCGTCAGGTGATTATTGTTATGAAAGAATCTATTATGTAAGCAGAGCTCCTGCACAGACCCCAGGCGCCCTCTTCATACTCACCCGACACAAAGCGGCTCATTCAGGGCCCCTCGTTAGGCTACGCTCCAGAAAACAGCAGCTGACCTCTCTGTCTCCTACCAGAACCCAAACTCACCGACCCACCACCAACCCAAACCCGTCCAAGTTCGCGCAGAAGTTCGGCGGCTCAGAGAAGTGCGCTCGCTGTGGAAAGTCTGTGTACGCCGCAGAGAAGGTGATGAGCGCTGGGAAGGTGAGGACAAGAATTGGACCTGGACACTAATATGTGCTGTAGTACTTAAATGTCAACATCAGTCTTTACTGTCCACTTGCACATACCAGTATCAATGCACGTCAATGGAGAACATTGTTACAGCAATAAGAGCAAACTGTTCCCAATCACACCGACACTCGAAATGATTTCAAATATTTCGAGAATTAAGAAACATGTTTATTAAGGTTTCTTGATATTTGTTGATCTAGATCAGTGGTTTTCAACCACAGGGCCAGGGATTTAATATAATTGATCTAATAGAATTACTTTTAAATAAAGCAAAACGACAACAACAAAAAAACCTAACTTAATTAAAATGCTAACAACAACAAAAAAGAAAACCTCTAGAATCACAAAATGAATTGTAGTTCATTGATGTACCTATATCATCACTTAGTTTTTGTTAATAATATATATTAGTATATATAATAAAATTATATTATATTAACATTTAACTATATCAGGGTTACTACCGTTAACTAAACGATAATTAAAAAAAAAACTTATTTAATCTTGTTGCCATATTTCTCATTTTTGATTAGACTGACTTAAAGTATTGAAATAACTAAAATAAATACAATTATAAATGTATTTAATATATATGGTTGTTTTATAAATTTTTATATTTTAAATTATAATTTTATTTTAATTTGTTTTGTTTCAAGTAATGGATTTAAAAAAAAAAAAGGTTTTAATTAATGATATGCTGATATGCATTCAACTTAATAAATATAATATTATTACATGTGTATTATGCATAACGCACATCACCTGTATGATTCACTCTTAAGTTGAACACATTTACACAGACGTCACCGGGTTCAGAAGTTCACCTCCAGTTTACAGTTTACAGACACTTTCTTTGTCTTCATGAGGGTTTGCAGACGCTTGTACACATCCGCTGCCAAAAAACCTCTTCAGCAGATCCGAGTGTGAAGCGTTTCGTCCAGTTTCTGTCTTTCTCGGTTTAATCATCAGGAAGTCATGAGCACTTGATGTCAGCTGGTTAGACTCCTCTTTTCTTTATCTGAGCTTCATGACGGCATGGTTTTCTTCTCTCGTCTTTCTTCCAGCCGTGGCACAAGAACTGCTTTCGCTGTGCCAAATGTGGGAAGAGTTTGGAGTCGACCACTCAGACGGAGAAAGATGGAGAAATCTACTGCAAAGGTCAGATTTCTGTCGAGTTTAATTGGGTTCGACACTCCTGATCTAAATGAGTCTCAGTGGTAATAGACAACATTAAAGGGATAGTTCACCCAAAAATTTAATTTACTGTTAATTTACTCACCTTCCGGTCATTGATTAGGAAATAATATGGCAAAATATTTCAACCTCGTCTAAAAATCCCACCCACCAGCTGATAAACTACAGTGTAGTTCATAGAATATATTATACACCCTTGAAATGTTTTAGGATGAAACTTATTTCTTCCTGTGTGGGACAAATGTAACACTATTCTGGGAATGTCCCCAGATCTTCAACTTTAAGGTTAATGTCTCCGCTATTTTAATCACCACTTTTGGAGCTGACGCTTGATCCTGATCCTTGTCTTTTCCTTCTTAATGATGACTCTTCAGTATCCCTGACTTTAAACCAAAAACCAGCTGCCTTCTCAGGGTTAACAGCTGTGAAGAAAACAGTTTAGTTCTTGGTTTCCTCCTAATTCCCCGTCAAAACACCTATTTTTAGATATTGTTTGTTTGGAGGGATCCACCGCCTTAATGAGCAAATTAACAGCACTTTTTTTTTAGTTTTTTGCCAAACTGTCCCGTTAAGATAAAGAATAAACTGAAATATTCCATAAAGCATCGTGACCAGCATCTGAAGCTCATGGTTTTGAGGCCACAGTGTTTGTTTGTCATATACATGCAGGATGTTCCTCTGATAACGGAGCAACCAGAAACTCTTGAATGATTACGATCAAGAGTTAGCGTTTAGTCTGCTGTAATGACACAACATCTGAACTGAAGGCTCATCAGTTTTGAAGGCAAACCTCTTCTATGACACATCGCTCACTAATTCACTACATTTGTGCTTCATTTCTTCTTCGTGTCTTTTTTTCAGCATGTTATGCAAAGAACTTTGGACCAAAAGGATTTGGATACGGTCAGGGAGCAGGAGCTCTGGTTCACGCTCAATGATAGTCAGGACTTTGCATGTTTCTTTACTATCATAAACACAAGGTTGTTACTCATTTCAAAAGAAGAGAATGATTATTTTGCATAAAGGAAAATTAAGATAAAGGCCGTTAAGCGTTATATTTTCATGAAAATTAAGCACATTTCCTCTCCAATTCTCATTACCATAAATGTAAAACATTGATTTTAAATAACTTATATTAAGTACTTAATAATATAAAGCATTTTATATAAAATATAAGAATTTGTTGATTTTAAGTATCATATTTTTTTCTGTAATACTAAGAAATAAGGTAAATTTTCTTTATGCAAAATATTATTTTTATAATACTGTTCATAGAGGACCATTAATTGCACCCCCCCCACCCAATAATAAATTATTTTATTTTCTATACAATTATTTTTTATATAATATTATATTTTTTGTAAAACAACAAAATATCTACTGCATTACAGTAATGAGAATTTAGGAACATTTCCCAATCCTTTTTTTATTTTGAAAAAGTTATTTTTCTGCACGCAATATGCTAAATATTTGTTAAACCTTTACAGAGTATTAATTGTTTATAGAGGACCATTAAGTGTTATATTTTCATTACAATTAAGCACAATTATAATTACCATAATGTAAAAACATTTAAAAAATAAATTTAGAATGAATAATACAATTATTTAATATAAATAAATTGTATGAATTTGATTTTAATAAAATACTGAATTACAGTAATGAAAATTTGGGAAAATGTCAATCATGTCAAAAAATGGCCCTAAAAATGAGGTTAATTTTCTTTATGCAAAATATTCTTTTTTTTTTTTTCACCCTTTACTGCCGTTAATGGTTCATAGAGTAGTCATTGTATGAGTATCTACATTTAGAAAACAAACATGTTCAATGTGAAATAAACACTTGTTTCAGTGCACTTTGCTTCTGTCGTGCAGTGCTATTGAAAACTAACCCACAGGCCTTTCACCTTCGAATGTTTTATTAATAAAGCCATTAAAATTGAACCATGCCCAATAAGTTACATCTGAAGCAGAGTAGGGTGACGTCCTGATCTCAGCTGAGGCACTGGAGATGAGCATGTGCTTTTCACATGGTGGGAAAACAGCCGGCAGAGGAACAACAGAGTGAATATATTCTCTAAAAACAGTGTCACATGTATGAATGAATGAATGACCGTCACTGTGCCTAATCTGAATATTACAGTATGGGGCCCATGGACCGCGTCCGCTTGAGTTACAGCGTGGCTTATGTCTACTTCTCTGGCATTTACAGTTTGTACATCCAGTGGTACAACAAACTCAGCAATGAAACATACAAAAGAAACCCTTTAGGCTCTGCATAATAATCAACGAGAATGGGACATTCAGATATAATACATCTGCAGAGCACCGATCGGCCGCAGAGCATGAGGGACACGCAAGAACGATACACACATCGGGTTTCAAATGTAAAAACAAACAAAAAAAGAATTAAAAAAAAAAAAAAAAACCTGGTTGCAAATACTGAACATTCACTATTTACAGATGGGGCGTCTTTCGGATGACAGGGTGATCACTATGTCCAGGCTTCACACATGCAGTGGAGACCTGCAAGGTCAAAGGTCTATACACAGCAGTGCCAGACGCCACTAAAAGCTACAGTCATACACTTTGATAATAGTCCATTTTTTTGTTTTTTCGCTTTTTGGTAAGATAAAAAAAATTAGGAGCAGCTTCAACTAACACAGACGAAAAAAACAAACAAAAAAAACAACGAAAGTCACTCACAGAATAATGAATCTAGTTAGTTTATGTACAGATGCACACACAGGCCTTTCACCTTCGAATGTTTTATTAATAAAGCCAATAAAATTGAACCATGCCCAATAAGTTACATCTGAAGCAGAGTAGGGTGACGTCCTGATCTCAGCTGAGGCACTGGAGATGAGCATGTGCTTTTCACATGGTGGGAAAACAGCCGGCAGAGGAACAACAGAGTGAATATATTCTCTAAAAACAGTGTCACATGTATGAATGAATGAATGACCGTCACTGTGCCTAATCTGAATATTACAGTATGGGGCCCATGGACCGCGTCCGCTTGAGTTACAGCGTGGCTTATGTCTACTTCTCTGGCATTTACAGTTTGTACATCCAGTGGTACAACAAACTCAGCAATGAAACATACAAAAGAAACCCTTTAGGCTCTGCATAATAATCAACGAGAATGGGACATTCAGATATAATACATCTGCAGAGCACCGATCGGCCGCAGAGCATGAGGGACACGCAAGAACGATACACACATCGGGTTTCAAATGTAAAAACAAACAAAAAAGAATAAAAAAAAAAAAAAAACCTGGTTGCAAATACTGAACATTCACTATTTACAGATGGGGCGTCTTTCGGATGACAGGGTGATCACTATGTCCAGGCTTCACACATGCAGTGGAGACCTGCAAGGTCAAAGGTCTATACACAGCAGTGCCAGACGCCACTAAAAGCTACAGTCATACACTTGGATAATAGATGATTTTTTTTTTCTTCGCTTTTTGGTACGATAAAAAAAATTAGGAGCAGCTTCAACTAACACAGACGAAAATAAAAAAACGAACGAAAAGTCACTCACAGAATAATTAATCTAGTTCATTTATGTACAGATGCACATTCTTTACATCAGGTTTGACACTTTCTTTGTCTTCATGAGGGTTTGCAGACGCTTGTACACATCCGCTGCCAAAAAACCTCTTCAGCAGATGCGAGTGTTTAGCGTTTCGTCCAGTTTCTGTCTTTCTCGGTTTAATCATCAGGAAGTCATGAGCACTTGATGTCAGCTGGTTAGACTCCTCTTTTCTTTATCTGAGCTTCATGACGGCATGGTTTTCTTCTCTCGTCTTTCTTCCAGCCGTGGCACAAGAACTGCTTTCGCTGTGCCAAATGTGGGAAGAGTTTGGAGTCGACCACTCAGACGGAGAAAGATGGAGAAATCTACTGCAAAGGTCAGATTTCTGTCGAGTTTAATTGGGTTCGACACTCCTGATCTAAATGAGTCTCAGTGGTAATAGACAACATTAAAGGGATAGTTCACCCAAAAATTTAATTTACTGTTAATTTACTCACCTTCCGGTCATTGATTAGGAAATAATATGGCAAAATATTTCAACCTCGTCTAAAAATCCCACCCACCAGCTGATAAACTACAGTGTAGTTCATAGAATATATTATACACCCTTGAAATGTTTTAGGATGAAACTTATTTCTTCCTGTGTGGGACAAATGTAACACTATTCTGGGAATGTCCCCAGATCTTCAACTTTAAGGTTAATGTCTCCGCTATTTTAATCACCACTTTTGGAGCTGACGCTTGATCCTGATCCTTGTCTTTTCCTTCTTAATGATGACTCTTCAGTATCCCTGACTTTAAACCAAAAACCAGCTGCCTTCTCAGGGTTAACAGCTGTGAAGAAAACAGTTTAGTTCTTGGTTTCCTCCTAATTCCCCGTCAAAACACCTATTTTTAGATATTGTTTGTTTGGAGGGATCCACCGCCTTAATGAGCAAATTAACAGCACTTTTTTTTTAGTTTTTTGCCAAACTGTCCCGTTAAGATAAAGAATAAACTGAAATATTCCATAAAGCATCGTGACCAGCATCTGAAGCTCATGGTTTTGAGGCCACAGTGTTTGTTTGTCATATACATGCAGGATGTTCCTCTGATAACGGAGCAACCAGAAACTCTTGAATGATTACGATCAAGAGTTAGCGTTTAGTCTGCTGTAATGACACAACATCTGAACTGAAGGCTCATCAGTTTTGAAGGCAAACCTCTTCTATGACACATCGCTCACTAATTCACTACATTTGTGCTTCATTTCTTCTTCGTGTCTTTTTTTCAGCATGTTATGCAAAGAACTTTGGACCAAAAGGATTTGGATACGGTCAGGGAGCAGGAGCTCTGGTTCACGCTCAATGATAGTCAGGACTTTGCATGTTTCTTTACTATCATAAACACAAGGTTGTTACTCATTTCAAAAGAAGAGAATGATTATTTTGCATAAAGGAAAATTAAGATAAAGGCCGTTAAGCGTTATATTTTCATGAAAATTAAGCACATTTCCTCTCCAATTCTCATTACCATAAATGTAAAACATTGATTTTAAATAACTTATATTAAGTACTTAATAATATAAAGCATTTTATATAAAATATAAGAATTTGTTGATTTTAAGTATCATATTTTTTTCTGTAATACTAAGAAATAAGGTAAATTTTCTTTATGCAAAATATTATTTTTATAATACTGTTCATAGAGGACCATTAATTGCACCCCCCCCACCCAATAATAAATTATTTTATTTTCTATACAATTATTTTTTATATAATATTATATTTTTTGTAAAACAACAAAATATCTACTGCATTACAGTAATGAGAATTTAGGAACATTTCCCAATCCTTTTTTTATTTTGAAAAAGTTATTTTTCTGCACGCAATATGCTAAATATTTGTTAAACCTTTACAGAGTATTAATTGTTTATAGAGGACCATTAAGTGTTATATTTTCATTACAATTAAGCACAATTATAATTACCATAATGTAAAAACATTTAAAAAATAAATTTAGAATGAATAATACAATTATTTAATATAAATAAATTGTATGAATTTGATTTTAATAAAATACTGAATTACAGTAATGAAAATTTGGGAAAATGTCAATCATGTCAAAAAATGGCCCTAAAAATGAGGTTAATTTTCTTTATGCAAAATATTCTTCCCTTTACTCCTTTACTGCCGTTAATGGTTCATAGAGTAGTCATTGTATGAGTATCTACATTTAGAAAACAAACATGTTAATAAACACTTTTATTAATAAAGCCAATAAAATTGAACCATGCCCAATAAGTTACATCTGAAGCAGAGTAGGGTGACGTCCTGATCTCAGCTGAGGCACTGGAGATGAGCATGTGCTTTTCACATGGTGGGAAAACAGCCGGCAGAGGAACAACAGAGTGAATATATTCTCTAAAAACAGTGTCACATGTATGAATGAATGAATGACCGTCACTGTGCCTAATCTGAATATTACAGTATGGGGCCCATGGACCGCGTCCGCTTGAGTTACAGCGTGGCTTATGTCTACTTCTCTGGCATTTACAGTTTGTACATCCAGTGGTACAACAAACTCAGCAATGAAACATACAAAAGAAACCCTTTAGGCTCTGCATAATAATCAACGAGAATGGGACATTCAGATATAATACATCTGCAGAGCACCGATCGGCCGCAGAGCATGAGGGACACGCAAGAACGATACACACATCGGGTTTCAAATGTAAAAACAAACAAAAAAAGAATTAAAAAAAAAAAAAAACCTGGTTGCAAATACTGAACATTCACTATTTACAGATGGGGCGTCTTTCGGATGACAGGGTGATCACTATGTCCAGGCTTCACACATGCAGTGGAGACCTGCAAGGTCAAAGGTCTATACACAGCAGTGCCAGACGCCACTAAAAGCTACAGTCATACACTTGGATAATAGATGATTTTTTGGATGACAGGGTGATCACTATGTCCAGGCTTCACACATGCAGTGGAGACCTGCAAGGTCAAAGGTCTATACACAGCAGTGCCAGACGCCACTAAAAGCTACAGTCATACACTTTGATAATAGTCCATTTTTTTGTTTTTTCGCTTTTTGGTACGATAAAAAAAATTAGGAGCAGCTTCAACTAACACAGACGAAAATAAAAAAACGAACGAAAAGTCACTCACAGAATAATTAATCTAGTTCATTTATGTACAGATGCACATTCTTTACATCAGTTCATCCTGTCAGCTGCTGCTGCCATGACAACGCCACACCAACAGGAAGAGGAAATGGAGAGCAAAAGGGGGAGGAGCTTCCTCTTTTTACGTAAACATGAAGATCCCTTGGCGACGCTGGGGAAACTAGCTTGTTTCTTTAGTAACGACGAACAAAACTAAAAAAAGATCAGTGCATTGTTTTAGGCAGACGAATAATGTCGCTGCCACAAAACAAACAAAAAAAAAAAGGGTAAATCATGGAAGGAGCCCCTCTGGTGTGTTAAACAGCATCTTCTTTTAAGTTCATACAGCTATCACAGGTCCACTTAATGGCTTTTCAACAGCATTTCAACTTTAAATGTATATACTTCCTTAAACTACACATACATAATAAATATAGAGGTTCACAAACGAGTGTGCTATTTCTTGTAAATTCAGAGGGCACCTGGATTACTCTCATAAACGCATCAAGAACGTGTCCAGGTCACATTTCAACCTAAAATGTAAAAAAAAAATTAAATAATATATATATATGTATATATGTGTGTATGTAAATTAATTACAAAAAAAATTATTTATAAAATAAAAAAGTATGTGTTAAAATATATAATATGAAAATGAAGATTGTTCTGCATTATTTTAGCATTAAACTGATGTAAATTCTGCACACTTCTCTCCCAGTGCTCATTACCATAATGTGTTCAGACGTTTTTGCTATAATTCTCATTGTAATAGTGTTTTTTAATTGTTTTACAGTAAACAACGGCTGTAATACAATGATTTTAAAAAATAGCATCATTTAAAGGCAATATAATATAAATACTTTGATATTTAAATACAGTAATGAGGAGGTTTTTGTGCATGTTGTTAATGAGAATTATGGGGAAAATGTGTTTAACTGTCATGAAAACAATAATACAATGCAAAAACTATTAAACAGGCTTCATTTTCTCTAACCAAAATATAATCTAATATGTTTTTCTTTTGATTTTGGGGTGAAATATGACCCGGCTTTATCTTCTTGACACGTTCCGTAGGATCCACTCCACCTAAACTATTAAACATGCTGCAAATGTACACATATGTGGAAATGAAGATGTAAAATTACCTCATGATACCATAATTACTCTTCGAAAAATACTACATAAATAGGTTAAAATAAATATGTTAAGTCACATTATTTAAACAGGGCATCTCTCTAGTCATATGAATGCATATCAATATGATGCCTGTTTTGATCGGATTCATGATCAGACAAATCAAGGCAGCTTGAAGGAATCATTCACCTAAAAATGTAAAGTTGTGTTATTTACTAATCATCATGTCGTTCCAAACATCTATGCGTATTACTTTCTGCATAGAAATTTTGGGGGGAAAAAACAAAAAAACGCTTTTTACTTATAAGAAAAAGAGCAGCCCGAACATTCTGCTAAACATCTTCTTTTATGTTCCACGTAAGAAAGTCAGTCATACAGGTTTGATGCGACATGAGGATGAATAAATAATAATAAAAGTCTAATTTTGGCCAGAACGATTCCTTAAAACCACAAACACCACAGCGGCTGACGCTTTTGCTATGCTAATTCTCATTCCTACGCAAAGTTCCAGGTTGAACCAGGACTTACGCAGATCCGATATCACTTTACAAGCAACAAAAAAGGGGTCACAGGAAGAAAACCAACGTTAAACGAACGTAACCAAAAAGCAGTCGATGTGCGAAACAAACCACAAACGTCTCTGCCGACCAATCGGGGAGAGTGGGTTGTACTGCGTCTGCCTCTGATGTCATTAAACTCCTCCTCTTCCTGTTTCTCGTGTCCCTGCGTCTCGGGTGGAGTTGGTGACGGTAACCAATGACAGCATGCGTTCTCCTGACTGGGTGAGGTTTGCAGTCTCGGTGAAGGAGATGGTCCCGCTTGAGCAGCACTTCAGGAAAACCTCTCCCCTCTTCTCCCTCTCGCGCCGTCTTCTCCTTCACCGCGCTACACCAGCTGGTATCCTGAGCCGGACGTCTGGTCGTACTCTATTGTGTACTGGGAGGTCCAGTCTACCACCACGGGCCGCAGCAGACCGCAGCAGCGCAGCTCGAAGAAATCTATGAGGTTCCTCATACAACCGTGACTGCGCAAGAACAAAACAGAGGAGCAACGTTATCTTTCCCGAATGTTGCCACAGACAATAATGACTTCCTAAACAAATGTTCTTACTTTTGACTAAACTGTAAGACCACATAGCCTTAATAGCCTAATTCAGTAATGTTGCTTGCTTTTGTCATTTGTATTAGTTTTGTCCATTATTAATTTTTATTGTTCACATACTTCTACATAGTTTCAATTATAAAATTTCAATTATAGTTTTAGTTAGTAATTTTAGTAGTTCAACTTAAACTTATAAACTTATAACTTCAATGTTTTATTCATATTTTGAATTAGCTTTTCAATCTAATTGAATAGCAATAATAATTTTTTTTTTTTTTGCGCATTATTCATTTTTATTAGTCATTGGTCAAATATTTGTGAATAGTTTTATTTAAGTTCTACTCAAGTTTTAGTTCAAGCTTTATATTAGTAATTTTAGTACTTAAACTTATTAACTTAAAAACTAAAACATTATTATCTGAAACAGTATTATTTTAGTTTCATGTATATACTTTATTAATATTCTGAATTAGATTTTCAATAGATTTGAACAGTATTACAAACATTTTTGGTTCATTATTCATTTTGTAAATTTTATTAGTCATTGTTCAAATATTCCTAAATATTTTAAATTTGGTTTTAGTTTAAGTTTTATTTCAGTTAGTAATATTAGTAATTCAACTTACAATTATTATTATCAGTTAGTTGCAAGGCAACTAATTTTCGCTCAGTTTTTCATCTAATATTTTATTTCAGCTCTATTTCAAGTAACACATTTTTTTCTTAAGTTTTTTTTTTAATCAATAACAAAACTGCCAACATTTTATTTTATTATTATTTAGTTTTTACTTAAATAGCCAAGTGATTTGTCATCATTAAATTATATTATATATCAGTACTACACCGACCATCAGCCACCCTTTATCTATAGATATTAGCATTATTATAATGGGAGACTTTTTGAATGAAAACATATTCATTACAGGTAATTCACTTAATCGAATTGGATCTTTCCCCAAATTGTTGGTGTTCAAACAAGCACTAATAGGATCATTTTCGAACAGTATTATAGATTATATTCTAAAGACTGTACTGATGATGAATACACAAATTAATCGTCTATAAAATGTATTTATGGTCATGTCCGCTTGACAATCCTCCTCTGTGTTCAGTGCTGTATAGATAAGCTGTTCCCAGCTCAACCTGAAATGAGTTTAAAGGACTCACTTGAAAGGGCTCTCAATGGACGTGGCTGTAACTTTAAAGTGCTTATATCTTCTGGCATTCATGCGCTCGTTTGTAGTGATGCCCAGAACAGCGATCTATGGAGGACACATCAAACATACACATCAAACAATCTGTTCCAAACCCTAATGAGCCGACTCAATTTCTACAGGTCAACATGCCAACTGAAATGGGTCCTCAAAACCTAAACAAAGGCCTCTGAAAATAGTAGCCTAGGTAGGCAGCTCTCTTGCTTTTGCAACAGATCTAGACTTGAGCATACATTACCTGATAGAGCTGGCACATGATGAGTACAGCAACCCACATGAAGTGAAACACACTGTTGAGAAACATCCAGAACATCCACGGCGAGCAGTTGGCGATCTGCGTGATGTAGATCCAAAAGCCGTCTTTAGTGTAGCTGGTGGCACAGTGAATCCTCCAGTCTGCAGAGACAGAGCGCAATCACAATCAATCATTATAAATACTACTAATACAAAAAAATCAGGTAACATTTAGTTCTCATTTGTTAATATTAATTAAAAAGACAGTTCATCCAAAAATACAAATTCTGTCATCATTTACTCATCCTCATGTCGCTCCAAACCTGTATGAGTTTCTTTCTTCTGTTGAACACAAAAGAAGATATTTTGAAGAATGTTGGTAACCAAACAGTTGACGGTAGCCATTGACTTCTATAGTATTTTTTTCCATACTATGGAAGTCAATGGCTACCGTCAACTGTTTGGTTACCAGCGTTCTTCAAAATATCTTCTTTTACAGATTTGGAATAATCTGAGGGTGAGTAAATGATGACAAGATTTTCATTTTTGGGTGAACGCTTTGTGCATTAACTAACAATATTTTTTACAGCATTTATTAACCCTTTTTAATGACTGTTCACAGTGCATTAATGTTAACAGATACACATTTTGATTTTAAGAATGAATTGGTAAATGCTGAATCTAAATTATGTTTAAGTATTGTTCATGTTAACTAATGTAGATAACACGTGTTAACAAATGAATCCTGTTTGTAGTTACAAAAAATTAATACTATTTTAATTTGAAAGTGATTTATATTTATTTATCATTACATTGATCGTACAAAACCATGCAAAATAATGTACTCACAGCAAATGCATCCGTACATCATCCAACAGATCATACACAACAGGAAGAACAAGTAGCCCATAAAGTAACGGTGGTTTCCACTTCCTGTCCACAAACAATGAGGAGAAAAACAGAAGGAATGAATCACACCTCCTACTTTACATTCCCTCAACTATATGCCTTAGGCTCAAATTAGTCCAATTAGTCACAACAGTGAACAATTTCCTGGCAGAACATCTGACCCAATCTCTGAGTTTTTGTGTTAATGTCAGGTGGAAGATAGGGATGTTCACTTTAACCGGTTAACCGTTAACTGACCGTAAGAATTTTTGACCAATTAATTAGCATGACTTTAGCACTAGATTTAGTAACTTTCAGACCCTTTTAGCGGCTTTTTCCCATAGAATATTCATACTGACAAACCTAGCGACTTTTTTGGATAAACCTTAGCTATGGTTCAATTGGAAGATTTCGCCAGAGCTGTCCCGCGAACGTTTGGTCTGACTTTCCCGGAGAAGTGTCACGTCTCTCGGCGTCTGTTCTGTGCAGTGAGCGACCGTCATGTACCGTGTAACCGGTATAATTTTGAAAAATACCGTGAAAGAAATTTTTGGTCATACCGCCCAGCACTACGATTAATACAATCAGTTAAACGGTTTAAGAAGTCATTTATTTATTAATTTTTTTTCAGTAATTTATCAAAATATTTAAAAAGGTTTGCTGCATGGTTAAAATTTATATTTTTTCTATAAAAACTTTTTTAGAAAAAATAAAACAAGTTGCGTATAAGTCGCATTTTATTATTTCATTCAGAAATAGGCCTAATGCCGACGCGAAATGCTTACAAATATTATAATAAACACTGTAAACATAGCTAGGCTATTTTAGTTCCCCTCACTCCACAACAAATCCTTTCAATTAACAGTATTTTGAAAAAAACAAGAATTAAAAATATAAGAAGCTATAAACGACAAGCCAAAACAAATTAATTTAGGCTAAAACGAAACTGAAACCAACGTTGGGTCAATCATTCCACACAAAATCAAATGTTTCCGTATTCGCGATGTATTTGAATGGTAAATTATTATTTATTATGTAGCCTAGGCTACTTCACTGGGATTCCAATATCCACATAAAACAAAATGTTTTGCATAACATCACGGCGTTACGGTGATAACGCTTAACGGCACAGATTTTACTACATATTTAAACTGAGCAGTGCGTTTTTTTCCATATGTTTGACTGACTGTATTTTATTATGATAATGAACAGGCTGCATTGTCAAGATAGCAAAGTTTAACTGTGCGCGCGCGATATTTTATTATTATATTAATATATGATTATAATATTATTATTTATATATAGCCTAGCTTTATTATGTTTTTCTCCGCTCGCAGAAGCGCTGCAGGTGCATGATGTGATATGACCATGTGAATCCTCATGTTCTGTTGTTTGCTGCATTTTTCGGATGTAAAATTAATCCCTGGGAAACAAATGTTAGTATTTTTAACGGGTCACAGACACTTATTCTTTCTAATTTAATTCAATTCTAATTTAAAATAATCTTGTCGGTTAACGGTTAATAATCGGTTAACGAGCGTCGGTTAGGAAAAATAACCGAAATGAACATCCCTAGTGGAAGAGCATGTGAGGTGGATGGTTGGTGGGATTCAATGTAGGAATAAAACTCACCGACGCAGTTTCCAACCCACGGGCAGTGGTGATCAAACTTGGCGATGCATCGATTGCAAACAGCGCAGTGTTTCGATCTGATAGGCTTCCGTATCTGTGAAGAACAGGCAGTTAAAGTGAGTGTTTTATGTGCGGACAGCTTGATGGAAATTGGAATGCAAATCAGACTGTTGGGTCATCAGCTGGCCAACGCTGACTGTGTTCAAGCAGTAGTGTGCAGAATGGAAAAGAGTCATAATTACCAAACAGGTGCTGCAGAATATGCTGAGATCCAGACAGCCCGTTTCTGCCAATTCAACTATAGTCTAAAAAGAGAAAAAAAGAGACATTTTCTCAAGTAAATGTGAATTTCTTGTGCATAAAGCATTGATGTTCTTGGTGGTTGTTTACCGGCCCAAGTTAAAGAGCCCTGAATCATAGCTCGAAGATTTGAAGAAATGTAGCATGACATCACTGTCTTACCATTGGATCCTCTGCAGTGAATGGGTGCCGTCAGAATGAGAGTCCAAACAGCTGATAAAAACATCACAATAATCCACAAGTAATCCACACCACTCCAGTCCACCAGTTAACAGATTGTGAAGCGAAAGGCTGCAGGTTTGTAAGAAACAAATCCATTAAGGTGTTTTAACATAAAATTGTCAATTCTGGCCAAAATATCAGTCCATAATCATAACGCTTCCTCCAGTGAAAAGTCCATCTTCTGTTGTCCTCTTACATCAAAATCAACAACATATTTGTTTAGCGATGCTTTGGCCTATTTTTGCTTGTAATCTGAACATATTTCTCTCCTGACTCAGACGTGATGACTTTTTGACAGGAGGAAGCATTATTATGGATAGAGGAGAGCTTTTTGCTTCACAAGGCATTAACTGATGGACTGGAGTGGTGTGGATTACTGTGATGTTTTTATCAGCTGTTTGGACTCTCATTCTGACGGCACCCATTCACTGCAGAGGATCCATTGCTGAGCAAGTGATGCAGTGCTACATTTCCAAATCTAATCTGATTAAAAACTGAACTATCTACATCTTGGATGACCTGAGGTTGAGTAAATTTGCTGTAATTACTGCTGAACTTGTTTGCAGTTTGAGATTTTACCTTTTTCTTCTGCTCCTCGGATGCTTTGATGATACCAGGGTCAGACTTCCAAGACTTGCCAAAGTTATAGAAGAGAGCCAGACTGTTGAGCAAGAAGGGCAGGTGGACGGTGACGAACGGGAGATGTGCGGAGAGTTAAGGAAGTTATGTTCAATATGACACAGCAAAAGAATCAACAGGGTTAATACAATTTTGGACCAATCAATTGAATCCGACTGATTTGAATGTATCATTCAGACCAATCTGTGAACTGGATCAAGTGATTCAGTGAAAAGAAGCTTTAGACAAAGGACTGTTTGAATTCACTCTGAAAGTTCCGTGGAATTCTGAGCTGCAACATTTGAATGTATTATTTATTTAAAAATGTAACATTTCCTGTTTGACTTGTGGTTTTGACGTCTGGATGTAACATGAGCGTCTCCATCAACCAGAGAACAGTATGTCCAGAAAGACACTAACAAATGCAGAAAACCTGTTTCTCCTTTAAGTGGCTCGGTGGTTTCGGTGAGCTGCACACGGGCAACAATTACAGCAGGAAACAAGGAGCTCAATCCTCAGAGGAGATGCTCTATTGTTGGATGATAAAGGCGAGAAGGAAACTGATCCACACAGAGCTCTTGAACTGATTTCAGCTGCAGGGTTTGAGCGCACTGCTTCTATTCCTGAAGCACCTGGACACACGGCGGTTCTGTGCACACTAAACATCACTCCACAACCTCCAATTACAGCCACACAAACCACATTTCAGCAGCTTCATTCGAGAGGCAGATCCAGACATGAGTCACGTCTTGAGTGGTTTGATCAGGACAGGGAGAAATGCTTCAGCTTTGGGAAGAAATCCTCTTTTACCACTAATGTCTGACAGCAACATAACCACAGAAATGCAACAAAACAACTCGGCTTTCTTGTGTTTGTGCTTGCGTTCTCTCACACCTAATGGTGGGCGTCATGAACAGAATCTCATATCACAGTACGAGTAATTATATATCACAGTGATCATTTATAGCACAATATAGTTATTTTTGCTGGAAATTCAACAAAAAACTGTTTATATGTTTATGTATTTAATGACCATACAGAAATGCCAAACGTTGGATATTCCATCTAAATAAATACATCACACATGAAAAGTGCTTCATCTTATTAATACTTCTTGATAAAATTGATTGATCAGCTGTTTGGACTCTCATATTGACGGCACCCATTCACTGCAGAGGATCCATTGGTGAGCAAGTGATGGAATGCTACATTTCTCCAAATCTGTTCTCAACTGCATTTATTATTTTGCAGAACTTTGTTTTGTGTCTATCTCAGATGTAAATAATGTAACGCTTCACGCCGCACCAATAGGCCAGTATTTGACACATTTCTACCATTGCACAATACATACTGTCAAGCTGCCCAGCCCTTCTCTCACCCACACTATATCACTTAAGGTGTCAAATTCACTACATTTATTGTGCGAGTTTCGCCTGATAAAAATTTTCATGGAAAATTAGGCAAATCCATGTCAAGCCTGTCAAAAATTATGCATCTGCCCAGAATTTTACGCTTACAGCTCAACTCCAGAAAAACCCACTAATTCATGTTGGCGTCAGTAAACCAAGGGTGAAAGGGGGATATTTTCATCTCAGTTTATGTTTTCATAAAGTGTAAATGAATGAAAACATTCAGACGCTGGAGCGTACTGCTAAACTTCATATTTCTATCATCATTTCCTTTCATTAAGTCTGTCAGACCAAGTGAACGTTTAAACAAAAAAGCTTCTCTACCAGATCATTTTCAGATCTTTCAACACTGAAAAGTGAGATATTGCCATATAAATTGCATCACTTCAGCGACCCAGTTTTAAGTTTCATGTCGGGAAAACAACAAAGACAGAAAGACAAGATGTTTTCAAAGGAAGATATAAATTTCTTTAGCTCTTGGATAAAAAGTGGCCTGGTTTCCTGCTGTCAGCATTCTTATCCTGATATTCATCTGAGTCAACAAACATATAAATGGATGCTTATGTGAATCACTAAGGCAAAGGCTGGATTTGTTGCTATTGCTGATAAATAATGCTGTGCCAGAAGAGCTAAATACAATATTCTGATTAAGTGGGTTTAATCAACCTGATTGAGTCGCATCAAATCCTTATTATGATCATCAAATTGACAGCACAGGATGGAGCAACTGAAAGGATATCGTTCCAGAACCAATAAAACCAGGTGATGTACATCCAAAACTTAGTGGCCAGATAGATGCCCAGAGGAAGAGCACTATGCATGGAGTGATCAAAGAAAGACCTAGAAACAGAGATCAATGTTAGCGATGATGCTTCACATTCACATTAGAATGCATTAAAAGCCTGAGCAGCACCACAGATGGGTATAATGGTGTCGTACTTGGACAGAAACTGCACGACGAGCCACATCGCTGCATACATCCCACCCTTGATGAGCCAGGAGTCAATGTCCAGATCGGCGATAAATCCCATTAGCCAAATCACCAGGAACGGAGTTCCCAACATCACCTTCTGTCTGAACTCCTGCAGACGGACAGAGAAACGTCTGAGTGCATGCAATACATTTCTATTCTCCTTAATGGTAATTGATGAGTCAGAACGAGACGGTTTCAGTTGCTCTACCTTATCCATTTTAAGCCGTTTCAGGTACGAGGGGCTGTCGTAGCCTTTGGCCTGTCTGGCCTCCTGCAGATGATTTATCATCCACACATTTTTCCTCTGTTTGGCCAGATCCAGCGGCGTCTCCCCCTGCCACCAACAAATATTATTAAATGTGATGTACACCAGTGTGGCTTTATTAACTAAAACTATTAAAAACATTTGCGTTAACTTAAAATAAAATACAATAAAACATAAATATTAGATTAAAAAAAAAAACGAAACAAATTTTTTTAAATGTTGCCTTGGTAATTTACTGAAATAGGATTAAGTACTAAAATACCTGACAACTAAAATTAAAATGAAAACTGAAAATACAAAAATAAAAGCTAATATATAATATTAATAAAAACTATAATAGTATATAAATAATACAAAAATTACACTGAGCATTGTGGCCGACAGCTGAATTTCTGCAATGGAATTTATTTTAATTTGAAATAATATCTACTAACTTAATTAGAAAATTTATTCATAAAAAAAAAAAAACATTTGAATCTGCTAATAAATATGTAAAATAGACTGATTTATATTTTGCATAGCAACTTCTGATTCTGTAATCCTATTATATTGTTTTTCACAAATCAAGAAGCTGAAAAATACCCAGTAAAAGGAAGCAAACACTATAACCAACAGTCCGCGCTGTAATTTGGTAAGTTAGTGCAGTGGTTCCCAGCCCTGGTCCTGGAGGCACCCCAACACTGCACATTTTGCATGTCTCCTTTCTCTGCCACACCAATTTCAGGTCTTGAAGTCTCTACAAATGAGCTGATGACCTGAATCAGGTGTGTTTGATTAAGGAAACATGCAAAACGTGCAGTGTTGGGGTGCCTCCAGGACCAGGGTTGGGAACCACTGAGTTAGTGCACACTGGAAATCATATTTTCTCAAATAAAGACCAGATAACCCTGATTTTACAAACACTCAGTATAAAGGCGATTTCATGCAGGCTGTGCACACAGGAAACTCAAACAGCTGGAGTTGGCGAGGTTTGAGGCATTAAACATTTATTAAATATTCAAAAACTTGTTTAAGAGAGGCATATTTGCTGAATGCATACAGTACATAAAAAGTGTAACAGCATTTGCCGTTCAATTACCAGAAAGAACTATTAAATAAAGATAATGAATGATGATGAAGAAAAGGAAGCTCCAGTGCATCTGTCAAAATAAAAGTCCTGCATCCGACACTTAAGGGCCGATGCTAATAATGATAAAAAAGCAAATATGTACCACTAATCTACACAGTTCAGACGCTAGTGTAGGCGTCTGGACTTTACCTTGATGTTCTGTGCGTCGACATTAGCATTAGCCTCCAACAGCAGGCTGATGACCGTAGTGTTTCCGGCCAGAACCGCCCAGTGCAGAGCTGTGTTCTTATGATACTTATCACCCAGATTCACAGACACGTTAAACGTCAGCAACAGCCGTGTCGGGTCAACACTGCAGAAATCCCACCTATTAGCTTTACATCTCACAATGGCAAAAGAATATATTTCCTCTCGTAATACACACACCTGTGCATCCGATAAGCCGCCCACATCAAAGGGGTCATGCCATTCTGATCCATCATATCCACATCCTGGAAAATACAACACAGAGAAGACTTAAAAGTAAGATCAGACTGAGATCAAATACACCATCTTTCCTAGAGGTCAAACTCCTGTGGATGGAAATATCATAAATGCCCCCTGCAGGCTGAAAATAGACCAAGCACGACAAAATGCATGATAAATCGACTATTTTGCATGCTAATAAACAGTATTGAGCGATAAGGCATTCTCATCATGTCTTCCTGAGTAGCTCACTGACTCTAAATCGCAATCAAAATATTCTGATTGGCTGTGACTTTGACAGCTTTTGTTATGAGATCAGCACCACACAGAGCGTTATACAAGCGTTAAACAAGCGTACCTGTCCCTTGGCGATGAGATACGCTACAATGGAGGTGTGTCCAAACTGAGTGGCCAGATGCACACAACTGCATCCCTCGCCATCGATGAGAGACGGATCAGCGCCGTACTTCATTAACTGCACTACCATAGAGAGATGGCCCTGTCTGAATGAGAGAGAGCAGGCGAGAGGTGTGTGCATTAATAAAACATCACACACGCAGTATTGGCACGCTCGCACTAATTTTGAAGTGTGCACACTATGCATATTTTTTTATGCATTGAATAAGTGGATAACCTACCATATGTGTCAAAATGTGCAGCGTACAACAGCAATGCACTGTTATTCTAGTATAATATATATAATATTCAAGTATTTATTTATATTTTAACTTTCCGTTTTCATTGAAGTTTTAGCAATTTCTGTTTTGTTTGTCATTTTATTAGTTTTAGTTTATATTTCTGTTTAGCTTATTAACTTATTTCAGCTTTAGTTTTTGTAAGTTTAATACTTCAGCTTAAACTTATTTTATTTCAGCAAATTTCCATTTACGTTTTTCCATCTAATATTTATATTTAATTTAAATTTTATTTCAATTACCCAAAGAAAGTTTAATTCAACATTTTCGGTAATTTCTGTTTTGTGTTTGTCATTTTTATTAGTTTTATTTATTTATTTTAATTTCTATTTAGCTTTAATTATCTTATTTCAGGTTTAGTTTTTGCATATTGGAATTCAACTTCAACTTATTTTATTTCTAATCATTTTTGTTTTTTTAATCTACTATCTATATTTCATTTCAATTACCCAAAAGGTTTCATTTTAAATGAAGTTTCAGGAATTTTGTTTTGTGTTCGTCCTTTTTATTAGTTTTAGTTTCTTTGTATTTCTACCTAGCTTTAATTTACTTATTTTTTTGTAATTTTGTAGTAGTGCATTTCAAACACACACCTTGTAGCCCAGTGCAGCGGTGTAGAGTTGAGATCTCCTCCCAGCTGATCGACTATGGCACCTTTAGATATGTAGTACCTAAAAAGAGCAGGCAGACAGACAGCATTCAGGAAACGAGACGTCTAGGCTTTATATCTTACAGTTGCACAAGACAGCAGCGTAAAATGAATGACTGCGCCAGAGCAGGCGCTTATTAACAGGAGGATATGCACACGCACACACAGTCTCGTAATGGGAATTTCAACGCTGACAGAGTAATAACTCTATCCATTCCTCTGTGTGCGTATGTGTGTGGTGTCTTAATAACGGGAGGGGAAAAAATCTAGGGATCCAGGAGAGAACAGGGAATGTGAATGAAATGAATAAGAGAGAGACGTACTTGACCAGGTCTATGCGGTTGTTGATCGCAGCCCAGTGCAGGAGTGTGACATTTTCTTTATCTGGCTGACGCACATCATATCCGGCCTCCACCAGCTCACGGCATCGCTCGAATATGCCATACCTGAGCACACAAACAGCTCAAATTACACCACAAAACATCCCTGAACAACAGCTTTTATCCAGTTTGCCAACATTGGTGTTCACTTTGTCTGCTGTTTTTTAATTTAGTCTTAGTCTTGTGTCAAATGTCCTTTTCTTTTTTTAATCATATTTTATCAACCTGTCCTGTTTTTTGTTTTATCAAATTTTAGTTGACTAACCCCCGGTTTCACAGACAAGGCTTAAGCCTAGTCCCAGACTAAATTGTAAGTCTGAGCTGTTTTAACGGAAAGAAACTTGCACTGACTGATCTTAAAATATATCAGTGCCTCTGTTTTGTCTCAAAATGCACACCAGTCATGTTTTTTCTAAGGCACGTTAATAAAAATTACTTAAATGTCCTAATTGAACTATTGCCTAGTCCTGGCTTAGTCTAAGCCCTGTCTGTGAAACCAGGTCTAAATGTCTGGCAATTTTAGTCTAGTTTTAGTCAATAAATATAAACACTCTCTACATTTTGAAAGCGTCACTCAAAAGCTATAACAGAGACTTTCCTAGTGTTAATTCAAATAATTCAGAAGTATATTCATGCATTTCTATTAAAACACACTAGACTTTGTATTGTGGCACAGAGGTTGCATAAGTGCATTTATTGAGCAACCTCATATCACAAACAAGAATGTGCAGCACTTTGTTTGCTAAAAAAAAAAATTAAAGGGTTTGTTTAGTTTTCATTTGATTAAAAGATGAATTAATGTTTTTACCAGAAACATTTTAATACACAACACAGAATGAAAAAAAGTAATAAATTAAGTTTATTTATTTAAATACGTTTTTATGAATTAATTGGACCTTATGGCTTTTTAATTATTAAAATTAAATTAAACCATTGAAATGGAATCCAGAAAATTTTAAATGCAAAGCACAGAATTTGGTAAACATAAAACGGAATTTGAAAGATGAATTAATGTTTTTACCAGAAACATTTTAATACACAACACAGAATGAAAAAAAGTAATAAATTAAGTTTATTTAAATACGTTTTTATGAATTAATTGGACCTTTTGGCTTTTTAATTATTAAAATTAAATTAAACCATTGAAATGGAATCCAGAAAATTTTAAATGCAAAGCACAGAATTTGGTCAACATAAAACGGAATTTAAGAAAAAATAAAGCATATTTCATAGGGTCCTAAAAAATATATATTTTTGTTGCATTTTTATAAATTATTGTTAAATTGTTTTATGATTTCAATTAATTACTTATACATGACTTTTGACTACTAGTCCAGAAAAATTAAAACAAAAAGGGAATTTGGAAAAAAATAAAATGGATTTTATAGGGCCCTATGATAGGGGGATTTAAGCTCTTGACATCTGGCAACCCCAAGCATGAAAATTCATGGAGGTCTCAATTTTTTCTCCTCTTTCATGTTGAAGAAAATATAGAGAAATTCTGGATATAGAGAGCTTTGATTTTTTTAAACTACATTTTAGTCTCATCTATTTTCATTTAAAAAAAAAAAGAATATTAATATAGTTATAGTTAGTGTTTAATTATGTCAGTGTCTTCTCGTCTCAGTCATGGAAAGAAAGGAATATTTTTTGTTAATAAAATTAACACTGGCCAACATACACAAAAAAAGTGTCAAATGGAAAGTCTTATGCGTCCACTGATAATACAATGCTGTGTTGACGACATGATCATCATCAGATATTTCTGAGTCAGGAATATTTGTGTAGACGGTCGTTCCGGTGTGTGTGTGTAGACTCACTGAGTGGCTTTGACGATGTCCCAAGTGCTGTAGTCGTCCACGTGGCTCTTGCGACTGACGCTCTCGCTGTAGTCATGATTATAGTGACTCTGGGGTTTAATTTCCTGTGGGAGAGAATCACAGTCAGTTCAGTTCATCATCAGATAGAAGGATGAGTGATGGATGACACTGAGGATCTTGGGCACAATGTGTCATACGTACGGTCAGTCTCCATGGTGACAACGAGCTCAAAGACACACACACACACACACACACACACACACTGAAAGAGGCTTTTAAAGGGGCCGTATCATGGGAAACAGGGTTTTCTTGCTCATTGATGCAACTAAACGTATACTGAAACTGCACAATTAATCATATTTTAATCGTGGTCACAACTTCTGCTTGTCTCGATTATTTAAGCATAATTGTCTGTGACATTCGCAATATATCCAAACATGAATCTTGACTTGTTTGCAATTGGGCGTATGAACTGATATTTTCTTTCTGTGCTTATGTGAAAGTGCAATAATGCTATTTAAATGTAAAAATAAAATTTCTCAATTGAAAACAATCATGATTAATAATTGTTATATTTTTGAGCAAAATAATTATTAGAGATTTGTTTTCTAAAAAGCCTGCAAATAAATTTATATTTTATTTGATAATTTAATATAATTTTTATTTTAGATTTTATTTATATTGTTTCATTTTATTTCATTTATATTTATTTTATAACCACTCAATTTTTTGGTTATTTTATGATTTCACTATCGGGCAACCCTAACTAAAATGCAACTGCAAATATAGCTTATTACTTCATCGTTAGATGTCTTAACTATAAGCATATTAACATATGATCAGCCATTTTTACACATCTTTTCCTGTCCATCTTGGAAAACTATGGCAGTTAGCTGAGGTTAACTAATCATAACAAATGCTATTTTATTGATTTATTAAATTAACAGTACAGTAGCAAAAACTATCATTTTAATACTATTGGTCAGCAAGAAAACAGTTCAAGAAACTTCGTCTAACATTATAATTAGACTAATAAACCCCTCAGTCTGCATGTGCTCACAGGTTAGGGGAGGGTGTGTGTGTGTGTGATGACCAGCAGATGTCCACGCTTCAGCCCTATTGATTGCTGAGGAGGGTCTCTGTCTGTTGTATTAAAAGCCATTCTGACCTGAACCTCCAGCTGTACCCTGTACACCAACCCCTTTCCAGGAATTTTTTTCCCCTAGAAAACAAGTATTTATTTATTTTACTTTTTATTCAATTGTATATTTTTATTTTATAATTTAATTTAATAAGAATGCATTTATAATCAGTGGCATTTCAAATAATCCTTAAAAATGCTCATAAACTCATTAAACGGCAGGGACAGAGTAACACTTGTCAGTAATAGGCAAGAACCTGCACATTTGCACAATGACTAAATATAAAGCCCTAGTTATTACTCTTACAAACACACCCCACACCGATCCATCTAGACACAATTGTACATGTTATCAATATCAACACAAAGATTCATCCAGCAAGCCTAGCAAGATCATCTGAATCCACAATTACCCTACAGCGAAGCATATATCGGCCTTGCTAATATATATCGGTCAACAACTATATATATTATATTTATAATATATATTTAGCAAGTACAGTATGTTATTATTCCATTAGAAAACATGGTAAATGTGGCATAATAGTGAAATTACGGCAGGGCAGACTAAACCGAGGAAATCTCTGCAAGCAGATGTGCACCTAATCCAAATGTTTTAAGTCATACGCATAGCATTAATGTTAATCCAGGTTATTATATACCACTTCAATGATCAGAGAAACAGATATGTTATGCAAGACAGAACTGATAAAATTAGCAGCAGGGAGATTCAGCATCACCGGCAGACTTTTATAAAGGTGTCTGGTTGTTTCACTCAATAGTTTTGCGCCTAGTAGCAGCGCAGTTGGTCTAATTCAATATGGACCTAATGTTCCTCCTGCCAGTGAGGAAACGAGAGGTTACAGCATCTGTGGGACCATGCGACACATACTGAGATGCTTGGTTTCCTATTAAAACAGGAAGACATTAAGTTGTGCTGGTAAGTTATTTAAACACCACAAATTTCAAATAGATAAGATGTAAAAACACTGTAAAATAAGACACCTTCTGGCAAAAGCTTGAACAGAAGCAAAGGGCAAACAAAAAACACCCACAGGACACAAGGGAGGTCTGGCAAACACACCGAGCTCCCTTTATGTGTGTGTGTGTGTGTGTGTGTGTGTGTGTGTGTGTGCGTGCGTGTGTGTAATGCCAGGCCAGCAGAGACATGAGACACACACACCGGCCACAGAGATTCATGTATAAAGATGATGAACGGGCAAACACAGTAAACGAGAATGCATTTATAATCAGTGGCATTTCAAATAATCCTTAAAAATGCTCATAAACTCATTAAACAGGGACAGAGTAACACTTGTCAGTAATAGGCAAGAACCTGCACATTTGCACAATGACTAAATATAAAGCCCTAGTTATTACTCTTACAAACACACCCCACACCGATCCGTCTAGACACAATTGTACATGTTATCAATATCAACACAAAGATTCATCCAGCAAGCCTAGCAAGATCATCTGAATCCACAATTACCCTACAGCGAAGCATATATCGGCCTTGCTAATATATATCGGTCAACAACTATATATATTATATTTATAATATATATTTAGCAAGTACAGTATGTTATTATTCCATTAGAAAACATGGTAAATGTGGCATAATAGTGAAATTACGGCAGGGCAGACTAAACCGAGGAAATCTCTGCAAGCAGATGTGCACCTAATCCAAATGTTTTAAGTCATACGCATAGCATTAATGTTAATCCAGGTTATTATATACCACTTCAATGATCAGAGAAACAGATATGTTATGCAAGACAGAACTGATAAAATTAGCAGCAGGGAGATTCAGCATCACCGGCAGACTTTTATAAAGGTGTCTGGTTGTTTCACTCAATAGTTTTGCGCCTAGTAGCAGCGCAGTTGGTCTAATTCAATATGGACCTAATGTTCCTCCTGCCAGTGAGGAAACGAGAGGTTACAGCATCTGTGGGACCATGCGACACATACTGAGATGCTTGGTTTCCTATTAAAACAGGAAGACATTAAGT
>NW_015505308.1:698471-710589 GCF_001515645.1 Sinocyclocheilus grahami | reverse complement strand
GACTTTAGCAACTTTCAGACCCTTTTAGCGGCTTTTTCCCATAGAATATTCATACTGACAAACCTAGTGACTTTTTTTGGATAAACCTTAGCTATGGTTCAGTTGGACGATTTCACCAGTGCTGTCCCAAGAACGCGAGGTCTGACTTCTGACTTTCCCGGAGAAGTGTCACGTCTCTCGGCGTCTGTTCTGTGCAGTGAGCGGCAGAGAAGCAGCGCATTCAGTTGGCCGCACCGCAGCCGACTCGTCAATAAATGAGTACAAAACAGCGTTTCCTAGCACCTGTCACTTGCTGATTGTTTGGAATTATAAATATGAGCGTAGTTCGTCTGTTAATATCACATGCACTTTTTTGTTTGTTTTTAGTGTGTTACTCAGACGCAGGCAGGGCGCTGCATGAGACAAAAAAGTAATACAGCCAAAACAACCGCATAGCTGCTCTTTAGTGTAGATGCATGGTGATTTTATCAGATGATGCCGTGATTATAAATGAGAGTGACTCCTGGTTAACATGTATTAAAAGGGGTCGTGTTTAGTCACTATTTAGTGTGGTATTTTTTTACAATATTCACTCGTCATGACGGTAAAATAGGGCATTCTAAGTCAATATACTGCAGTATTTCCTCTCAATCAGTAGAAAATATATATATAATATATAATAAGGTTAACACCTGGTCATGCATGAAAAAAAATACCGTCATGTACCGTGAAACTGGTATAGTTTAGAAAAATACAGTGATATACATTTTTGGTAATACCGCCCAGCACTACTACATGTGTGTGATCAGCTCTATGGTCAGTCTGCTTGAGTATGAATAATTTACAGCAGGAGGTCCCATATGAGCAAGCAGTCCCACTACACACACCAGCAGTGAGCTAAACTCTGGGTTTGCAATAAAGAAGTGTGAAAATGAATGCAATTATTTTTCATTGATTGCATTTTTGAGGTGTCATCATGTTATGATTTAGTAATTAACCTGATTATAAACCACAGCACATATAAAACTATGGCGCTTTATATGCAATAATTACATGTTTCATGCAAAACTTCCCTACATCAACACATACGGTCAATGCAAATTTCGGAAATGATTCGGAATTATGCAAATCAATCATTGCAGCAGTGATGATAACATTTATCTATGAATAAATTAACGAGAATATAGTCAGAGATCAGAAACAGATCTGTCATTATATTAATCTCACCACAATGCAGTCAAACGCAGACTTCAATAGTGTCCTAAAGGCATAGTAATAAAACAATATGGCACAATCAATGTTCAAATGATGGTGGTGTTTGTGAATGTTGTCTGTCATTTAGATGCAAACGCAGCACAACACACTGTGAAGACTTCCACAAATATGCTAATGTCACGTTTGCCACTGCACAGTATGGCATAAAAACACACCTCAGCCTTAAAATATGACATTAGACATGCGATGAAACGACAGATAAAAACATAATCAAGGAGTATGAAAGGCTAACGTTAGCAGCAATGCTAATACGCAGCAGTGGGGGGGGGACTCAGCCCTTCTCCTTCACTGTGAGCAGTTCGCGGTAGAAATTACGCTTTTACTTCGTTTCGCATCGCTGCCGTGCTACAGCTGGATAAAGACGCTGGTTTTTGTTACCTCGGGATGGAGGATCGGGACGCATCCAGTCTCTTTCTTAAATTCATCCAGAGCGTCCGCCATCTTGCTTCTCGTCCTCGCGGAGCATCACGGGAGAAACATTTAGGAGGCGATAAACACGCGCGTGCACAAGGAAGCGGAGGGCTCGTGCGCTAGATTGCACCTGATGCATATCAATATAATATATTATATATTACACCAGTAATAACCTATAGGTATTTTAGCCAGTTTACTGACCTGCTTATTTATTTATTCATTTATTCAGTTTCAGTGAGTACCGGCAGCTATATGGAACATGGCAGTAATTAATCAAATCTGTATAAAATAGCTGGTGGTTTGATATAGCTACTCTTTTTGTTTTTAACATTTTTAGATGCATCTGTGTAAAAAATGGCAAAATCAGTAGGTTGAAACATGCATATGTAATATTTAGCCAAACAAATTCATTGAAAAATTAACAATTAATGAAAAAAAAAAATATATATATATATATTTCCTTTTTAACCTATCGTAGACATCAGGAATCATACAGGATACGTAGGATTATTACAAGATTCATCAAATAAATATATATATTTCCTGTTTTATACAAAAAATGCTGGGTTAAAAAGGGACAAACCCAGCTATTGGGTTGTTTTGATCCTATTGGGATGTTTTAACCCAGCTATTGGGATGTTTTGACCCAGCTGTTGGGATGTTTTGACCCAGCTATTGGGATGTTTTGACCCAGCTATTGGGTTGTTGTGACCCTATTGGGATGTTTTGACCCAGCTATTGGGTTGTTGTGACCCTATTGGGATGTTTTGACCCAGCTATTGGGTTGTTGTGACCCTATTGGGATGTTTTGACCCAGCTATTGGGTTGTTGTGACCCTATTGGGATGTTTTGACCCAGCTATTGGGTTGTTTCGACCCTATTGGGATGTTTTAACCCAGCTATTGGGATGTTTTGACCCAGCTGTTGGGATGTTTTGACCCAGCTGTTGGGTTGTTTTGACCCAGCTATTGGGATGTTTTGACCCAGCTATTGGGATGTTTTGACCCAGCTGTTGGGTTGTTTTGACCCAGCTATTGGGTTGTTTTGACCCAGCTATTGGGTTGTTTTGAATAGCTGGGTCAAAACAACCCAATAGCTGGGTTAAAACTACCGAATAGCTGGGTTTGTCCCTTTTAACCCAGCGCTGGGTTATATTTAACCCAGCAAATTTTAGCGTGTAGGCCTAACTATAAACCCAAATACCAAAGATACATCAATAATCATAAAATAGAAGACATCCAGAATTTTTTTCCTGGGTTTCTCATAATTAAAAGACCAAAACAAATCCTCAGTTTGCAGATCACAGAAAGACCAATGTGTATTTTATTTTGTTATAAATTATAGAGAACCGACAGAGCCCTCACTTTCTCCCAATCAATGTCATTCAAATCCCTGCTCTAATAACAGATGGTATTAAGAGTTAATGCATCTGCTTTACCTGCATTGCTGGCGATACATTACGTCATCGACCTACTTTATAAATTTTTTTAAACACTTGCCTAAGGAATATAAAAGTGAAAAACATATGCCAAGGAAAAGACGGGTTCAAGGATGGACAAACAATACATAGCAATTCAAATTCAGAAGAGATAGAGAGAGAGAGAGAGAGAGAGAGGGAGAGAGAATTAAAAAAAAAAAAATAACAACATCAAAAACCAATTACATTACAAATAAATAAATGGAATTAAACAGATCACATAACAATAAACATAACAATCTTTCCTACAAAATATAAAAATTATACATAAAATTAAAATCAAAAAGTGAACTGTATATTCAAAGTTTTAGTTGCCTTTTTGATACAGGAGGTAATATAGATCTTAATATCTTCTTGAAAGTAAGAAAAATTGGGAATAACTCATGCATCTGCTGCATTACTGTCTATACATTACGTCATCGACCTACTTTATTATTATTATTATTATTATTTATTTCATAAATGTATTCATAAATATTTATTTATTTATTCAACTGTAAGCAGGTCCATGTCAAATTTTACCTAAACTATGAAAAATTTTTATTTTTATATATTTTCTCTCTCTCTCCGTCTAAATATTTTGCTCATTCGTGGAATGCAATGCGCTTATGTAATAAAATAAAGGTTTTATTTCCCTGTTTTGACGCTCAATGCCACGCGGCGGCAGCCTCGGATTGCTTACATTTTTCTAGTCCTTTCCATGTTTATTTAGTATGCTGTGTTAACCAAAATAAAAGAACAACCCATTCTTTAAATCAGGTCCAAACAAAGAGTACACTGCTAATATATGTGTAAAATATTTTGTGATACTGTATTCATAACCTATTTTTATTTCCTTTTCAAAGCAATACGTGTACACACACGCTACATATGATACATAATAATCTACAGTCCTTTTACGGTTTCACATTAATTTTTTATATTTTATTTTTTTATTACAAAACTTGTAGAAACATACAGAAACAGGGAAGCGAGACATAAATATATTCCAACAAAAGCAATTATAAACATAAAAACAGAAAACAAATATTGTGTATTTGCATGTCAAATTAATTATTATCGATACATAAAAGTGCAAAAATAAACTTACATTCTTTTAGAAAAGTTGTCGTAATACATCAAAAGTTTAGCACTCTTTTTGTTATTAGTAAGTCTAAGAGATGAAACAAGAGAGCCGTTAGGCTTTTAATATGATTTTTTAAAGACCCTCCGTATACGTAACGGACTAACAGCCTACACAACTGATCTGGGATCTGCCTGAATTTTTTAATTAAACTGACGTGATCGGCTGATCGCGCGTTCCATCTCAGAGCCCTGATCCTAGACCTGCTGCTTTCGCCTGCTTTGTATTTTCGAACGCCGATCCCTCGAGCGCGACAGACAGAACCCAACGATCGCGGATAAACAGTCTCACAGGAGGAGAAGGAAGACGGACGTGCGGTTGTATCGCTATTCGGGGCTTTTATATTGCGTCAAAACGCGTTTACGGTTCACAGATAAAACGTTTTAGCTCTCCCCCGCGTGAGTACCTGTCAATCTGCGCTAAAACGCGCCTGGGACGTTTTAACTCGTTAACTGATGGACTGACAGACGGATTCTCCTCAGACGACGCAATCTATTCAATTCACATTTTACCTCATTCTCTCAAGCCAAAGCCTGTGTTTTCCCTCAGGAGGACTTCGAGTGGACAATTAAGGTTAGTGCTTGTGTTTTATACTTCTGTATTTACATACATATAACCCATAAACCTCTCTCAGCGGGCTGTGTCCTAAAACCTAGTGAGCTGTCTATCTAGATAGCATATTTGTGCATCGCGGCGTTTTTGGGCGGGAATCATCGGTTCAGGTAGCATATTTGTGCATTATAGAGTTTCAAAATATCAGTCTAGATAGCTATTACTGTATAAATATACTAGTGTCAGTGTTGTGACACGTCCACTGTAATACTATAGCATTCCTCAAGTAGCTAAAATGCAACAACGATGCGGTCTAGTTAGGTTTTGAAAATGTAGCCTGCATGAACATGATGCTGCAGATCTTGTTGATATACATGTGCACGTATGGATCATCCTCTCTCATTCAGATCAGATTTTCTGATCATTTTAGACCTGGTTGTCTTGAAATCCACATGAACAGGTTGAGTTCAGTCTTTAGTGCAGTGAGCACGTATGTTATGTAAGCGCTGATGTGACACACTCCGGCTGCTTTTGTTGTTAACCTGTTAAACAATCATATTTATCTAAGGAGACCTCCTTTACAAATATTTAGGGGCAAAATGGCATTGTTAGGAAAGTGCAATCATAATAAATATATATGGGGTCTTTTTCAAAATCTTCTACGCCTTTTCCAAAAGTCCACAACCTTTGGGTTATGAGTCCGACTCTCTAACCATTAGGCCACGACTTCCCCCAATATATATACCATGGTATTACCGCCTGCATCCACCAGTAAACCGTGGTACTAGCTTACTACTACAGTATTTTTATTTATGTATTGTAAAGGACACATTTGCTTTTTAACAGTTTTATTATAGCGTTATAAAAAATATTATTTTCCAAAGTTATAAATAAAACAAAGATTAGTCAAGTATGTTTTACAATAAATTACAAATTTTTCTTTTATTAGTAAATAGTATTTGTGCTCAGAATTCCACATTTAATTCAGTGTTTTAGTTTTTGTAATTGTTGTAATAAATTTATTAGTGAAAATTGTTTCTACACCAAATTATTTTCAGTGTAGTATAGTATTATCACTAGTAATTTGGAGGAAACTATGCTTACCATTGTACATTTCTGTCATTTGTCTTTAAAATTCAAATATATCTGGTGCAAAGTTGAGATTTATTGTTTTGTTTGCACTATAATTACCTCATCCCATTAATGTTTTCATTGTTATAAAGCCCCAATTACCATAATAGTAGTCTTATAAATGGATAACATGTTATAGTAATAAATTATGATAGTAATAACAGTAACAATGTCATTAAAAGCAACTTCACAGAGTTAATTAGGTTTTAATTACAAGAATTTGACTACAAAACTCTCTTATTTACACCGTTTAGCCTGTATTGTTGTTTCAGGCTTTGATGTCTTTGATTAGACGAGAACGGATATACGACCGCACCAAAATCTTCTGTTTCTGTGTGCGTCTTTGACCGTTGCGTAAAGGTTCATGTTTCCACTTTCCCTTTTAGAGGCAGATTGAGTGCGCACTTCCACATAGCTTTCTGTGTCGCATTGTTGAAGTGAGGTAGTGAAAGTTCCTAACAATGCATGTTGATTTTCAAAAGACAAGTTGCTGTCTAATATAACACCCAGATTTTTGAATGTAGAGGAAGTAACCGTACATCCGTCTAGTTGCAAATTGTGATCCACGAGATTCGGTGTAATATCTCTGTCTTATCCGAATTTAATAGGAGAAAATTATTGGTCATCCAATCCTTTTACATTTTTAACACACTCTGTTAGCTTCTTGTTGTGCGTTACTGACGCTGCTGGTGTGTTTGGCATCTTATTTTGCATACTGTTACCAACTGAGGACACAAGTTGATTCGCCATTGTCCAACTATTTCTGGATGCAACTGTAAATTATTATTTTTTATACAACCAATCAGTGTTGGGTGTAATGCATTACTAAGTAATTAAAAAGTCAAGTGGATTTGACATCAAAATGTAACATCTAATGTTAGAATGCAGCTATGTTTTCAATATAACCTCTCTTAAATACTTTGGTGAGTAGGCAGTTTTTTAGTATTTATATGAAAGAATTAAAAGAGAATTTCATGTCTATCTTTGTATGGGATTTAGAAAGTAATGCAATACTTTTAGAAAGTAATTAGTACAGTAATCTAATTACACTGTTGAAGATGTAATTACTAGCTAGTAATTAATTACTTTTTAGAGTAACTTACCCAACACCGCAAACAATTTGCTTATCCTTCCGCTAAAAGATCTGAGAATTGAGAATTATTGTTATAATGTCAGTATTGACATGATAACAATATAAAGTTGCATTTATTTATATATTTAAAATAATGTAATATTATTATTAAATAATATATTAAATAATACAAATATATTTTTAGATAATATTATTTTTATATAATGTTATATATTATATATAAAAATTATAATTGATTATAATATAAATAGAATATTAAACAATGAAATAGTTATATATTGTGTGTGTGTGTGTATATATATATATATATAACATCAGCACGCCCACCTCTGTTTCACCGTTGGAACACGACTGAAGTACAAAACCTACAATTTACATAATAAATAATAGTTTAGCATTCAGATACGTTACATTGCAAATATGGAAATATCATGGAATGTTTGGATTTGTGCCGAATGAGAGAGGTAGGAGACACGAGCACAAATCTCCATTTCACAAACAGTTGAGTGCACATGCCTTTAAAGTATACTGCTTTGCCAGTCTGTGAGAGACTCATTCAGAGTCAGCACATGGTCACTGTCTAGTGAGCTTTGTTTTCAAGTGTTCAATGTCTGATGCATATGGCACAAAAAGGTGGAAACACTTCAGGAGTTTTGAAGTGGTCATCGGATTGGTTTAATTATACAGGATTTCCGGGAGACGTGTGTGTCGTGTTCTTTAACGTTCCGCCTGGAAACAAAGATGCCGTGGCGCCAAACCCACTCACGAAAGAAGAAAGCTGTCGTGTTTACAACTGTGACGATGAGCGCTTCTCAGGATCAACTAAATGCTGGATTTTCAAAAGTATGTGAAATATTTCAAGTTCGCGGCATAGAACCTTTAAAATACATCCGAGAGTTTTAGAGAGTCTGTTATTGTGGCGACATTTCCACGCCCCGAAGCGTGATGCTGAAACGAAACAAACTGTGATTGGTTGTTTGACCTGTAGGTCAAATGGCCTCATGGGCTATGGAAATATCATGGAATGTTTGGATTTGTGCCGAATGAGAGAGGTAGGAGACACGAGCACAAATCTCCATTTCACAAACAGTTGAGTGCACATGCCTTTAAAGTATACTGCTTTGCCAGTCTGTGAGAGACTCATTCAGAGTCAGCACATGGTCACTGTCTAGTGAGCTTTGTTTTCAAGTGTTCAATGTCTGATGCATATGGCACAAAAAGGTGGAAACACTTCAGGAGTTTTGAAGTGGTCATCGGATTGGTTTAATTATACAGGATTTCCGGGAGACGTGTGTGTCGTGTTCTTTAACGTTCCGCCTGGAAACAAAGATGCCGTGGCGCCAAACCCACTCACGAAAGAAGAAAGCTGTCGTGTTTACAACTGTGACGATGAGCGCTTCTCAGGATCAACTAAATGCTGGATTTTCAAAAGTATGTGAAATATTTCAAGTTTGCGGCATAGAACCTTTAAAATACATCCGAGAGTTTTACACATCCGAGTTTTACACATCCGAGAGTCTGTTATTGTGGCGACATTTCCACGCCCCGAAGCGTGATGCTGAAACGAAACAAACTGTGATTGGTTGTTTGACCTGTAGGTCAAATGGCCTCATGGGCGGGCCTTGGGCAATGAAAGCTGCCATGAATTCCAGACCTTCACCCGTCAGTCACTTTATTTATTTATTTAGAATTTTTTGAAAACTTTCAACATTTTTCATGAATGTTATTTTATTTCACTTAGTTTTTTACTTTAAGCAACAAAAATGTTTGTATGTTTTATTTTAGTTCCTGACAAATTAGAGATAATATTTGATTTTAACAAACAGAGCACGAGTGTAGTCTGATCACAACAAATGACTTGTGATGAATCATTCAAAGATTCTTTGTTAATAATTAATAATGTAATCTTAATTGTAAAGGCCCAGCGTACAGATTCCGTTATTTTCGCCGGGTCATGAAGCATGTGCTCAGGTGCAAACCCTCTGCACCCCAACATAGTCGCAATGCTTCATTTATGTTAATGACCCGTCCCGCTGACATGGACGCCTTTAAGGCTGTGGTCGTAATCTCTCAAAACCACCTTCATTTTTGCCTGAATACCAGTTCAAATGGAGTTTTAATCATCATTAAATCCATCACCTTCATTATGGTTTCTCTTGTGTCCTTTACACGGCTCTGAATGTCAAAGCTGTGAAGGGTGTTTGATATTCAAAGCATGCGTTTCATGATTTGGGAGGGTGAACGGAGTGTAAAACCGGCCTCTGTACCTTGGGTAATGTATGAATCAATGATCTCTAGCTGTTTTGTGAGAAGGATGCGGTTTGTGTGTTAATATTTGATGAGCAGATTCATAAACTTCATGTCGCATGCGACAGATGAAACTGAGATCAGGTGAAAACAGAAACTGTTTCCTGTGTGAATAGCACGTCATATAGATGTCGAAACTCTTAAAACAGGAAATGCACAACATCTGTTTCGAACTCTCCTGCGATGAAGGGTTGAATGTAATACATTCTTACTTGAACAAGTAGATTTTTCTGTAGAAAATTTAAGTGGTACTTGGCTTGCCTGTGTGAAAAGTGTTGCCATGATGCTACATTTGCGCCTATTCGTTTAGTAGATGCTTTTATCCAAAGTGACTTACAAATGGGAATAATTAAGCAGTTTATCATAAGAGCCAGAAATATTTACTGTGCAAAATGCTATGTTTGAAATATAAGCTAGATTAGTGCAGTTGCTGTGAAGTGATTGTTTGTTGGCCAGAGTTATTTTTTAATTATGTAGTTATTTCTTATGTAATTACTTCAGTAAGGAGGTCTCTTGTTCAGGCAGCAGCATTCAAGCGTTGTCTTATTCGACAGTAAGTGCCCTGCGAAGTGGACTTCACATGAAATTTCGGCATTATTCCAGTTCCAAGGGAACGTACACGTTACATTTAAAGGGCATTAAAGTGCGCGAGATGTGAATTTATATTTATTTACAGAGGTATATTATGTCACACTTCACACTTCTCTAGTAAGTTTCGTCTGTGTGTGAAGACAGTAGCGCAAATCGGGGAATGAATGTTCCAAAGTGAAATAAACTTCAACGTAATAAAATTGAATGGAATTGAATTGAATTAAAGTTGAATAAACTTCAACTTTACTGTTCAGTGCACTGATGTCAGACTCATTTTGGATAATAAAGTTTATTGTTAAATTGTTAAATGCCCTGTAACCATCATTACATATCTTTGTCAGGTCATTATAAGTGTTTGATCACCACATTTGAGTGATCATTGCAAAAAATGTGTTTATGTATATATATTCTGTTTATGTATATACTAGGGGTTGCACCGACTAGTGGACTTCAGTGCTCTGCCATGACGCTTTAAGCTTGACGTCGACTAGTCGCTGGTCCTATAGAGGGCGCAACAGGATTAGAAATCTTTGAAGGACTTCCACATTTACGCTCCGTTTCCAAACAGTTAAAATGACAAATAAATGCATACTCTGAAAGCGCTCTACAAGACATTTGTGATTATATTACTAGATGCTCGAAATTGAACGGGAGAATGCACGTTTTAAACAGCTTATTGTAAAGGTAATTTAATTGCCGTTCTAATCTAATGCGCTGCTGCACTGTAACGCACACACATAGGCTTCAGACAGTAGCGCGTACAGTTCATCTCGCGCAGATCGCGTGCACACAGAATCATTCAGCGCAGAAATGTATTGTCAACACTGTTCTGTGATTTCTCAATAAAATAGCGTAGAAACTGAAAAGTTCAAGCATATATTTCTTAATAACCAAATCCCACAGCTTCACTTCTAGTAGAGAGATGTTGCCAGGTAGAATTAATTCACACACGCAATCGCTCTCACTAATGCATTCATATGAATGTAATATTTACTGTGCTACTTTATCTGTATCTGATTTAGAACGAGCAGAAATCTGAGAAATATAAAGACAAAAGAACTGATAAAAATGAGCTGTTATAGGAGCAATAGCCATGTGGGCAGCGCTGTGTCATCTGCCACAGCTGTGCACAAGGTGTTTGTCTCAGCTCCAGACTTATTTGTTCATTAATGACGTCATCAGTGACTACTCAACTTCGACTCGACTTTCATCATATAAAAGTCGACTTTAAAAAATCAGAAGTCGTTCAACCCCTAGTATATACTGTATTCTATATATAGTACCTGTCAAATGTTTGGACACACGAATGGGAAAGTTATTGGCCGATATATCGATATATACGCCTTTTTTTTACTCCCTAATATCGGTATCGGCCCCAAAAAACCCATATCGGTCGGGCTCTAATATATATATAATATATATAATTTTTATATGTTTTTATTTCAGTTTTAGTTTTATTAAATATAATATAATATTTCTGCACACACAAAATGGTTTTGAAGTTATTTAACCATTTAATCAATAAAGATACATAAATATTTACGTTTACCTATACAAGGACCAAGAGCTAGATCCTAACGTGAGGCTTAATATGGGATGTTTCTGTAGCACAGCTCCAGGGTCATAAGTTGTTTGATTTATGATTAAGCACACAGCATGTCTTTTCTTGAGTCTGTTTCGCTGCCGGCAGTCAGTCTTATAACGAGTCAGTGCTGTGGTGTCATCTGAGGTTAATGGTGTGGACATTCCTCCAGTGAAGTGAGCTTGTGTGGACAGAGCACAGTAACTCAGAGCTGTGATGTCAGTCAGGTGTGAATAATGTGTGTGTGCGCTTCTCCTCAGACGTGCAGGGCGAGGTATCTTTTACCTGATGGCTGTTGCAATTCTGGTATTTCATCATTAGTCTGTTCAATGAAATGGTAATGATAATGCAGTGAAGAGGAATCTTTTTAACAACATTACCTTCTTGTGTTCATTGCTTAGGAATGCACTTTATTGTTTAGTAATTGTATAAACACTTAAAGGTGAAGTCATTTCTGTGCCACTAGCGGAATCGGATTGAATTACAAAAATAAAAAGTAAAATGGTATAAAATGAATACTAAACTAACACTGGTTGTGCAGCTGGTATATGTATATATTCATTTTCATAGGTTTAATTAATATATATATATATA
>NW_015505308.1:684324-698335 GCF_001515645.1 Sinocyclocheilus grahami | reverse complement strand
ATATTTTTTTTTTTTTTAAATAATTAATTTTTTTATTTTGTTAGTTTTTTTCCCAATATTTTAAGTTCTCATTTTAACTGTAGTTTAAGTTTTAGTATTTTGTTTTTACAATTGTTTTACAATGTGTTTACAATTTACAATGTAATTTTTTTTTTTTATTCTTTTTTTTTTTATCATTACTATTATTGTTTCATTTATTTTTTGTTTCACTTTCAGTTTTTTTCATTTAGCAATTTTAGTGCTTTAACATTTTATGATGAACTTTAACAATCATGGCCTAATGGTTAGAGAGTCGGAGTTGTAACCCAAAGGTCGCGCGGGTTTGAGTCTCAGGTCTGGCAGGAATTGTAGGTGGGGGGAGTTAATGTCAGCGCTCTCTTCCACCCTCAATACCACAACTGAGGTGAGACCTTTCAGCAAGGCACCGAACCCCCAACTGCTCCCCGGGCGCCGCAGCAATATGGCTGCCCACTGCTCTGTGTGTGTGTGTGTTCACTACTCACTACTGTGTGTGTGCACTTGGATGGGTTAAATGCAGAGCACAAATTCCGAGAATGGGACACCATACTTGGCTACACATCACTTTCACTTTTTCACTAACAAGTTTTTCATATATTGTTTATTTCAATTAACAAAAAAAATTAATTTAACCATGTTCTCTACAAGTTGCATGAGTTTGGGACGAAGTTCCCTGTTCATATGACCAATTGCAGATGGGGAGAGTATTTAAAACCTTATTTTTTCTCAATTCTGTCTGGTTACACTAATGGCGCATGAATGACTCTCTTGCCTTGTTAGCAATAAAGTGCCCCTATTATGCCATTTCCAATATTGCCTTTCATGCAGTGTGTAATGTAGCTGTATGTGAATGTAAACGATCTGCGAAGTTGTAAAGCTGAAAGTGCACGATAAATAAAGTTATTGTCTCCCAAAATAAAGAATCGACTCTGAACAGCTGAAACGAGTCATTAGTAATTCGAATCCCATAATTTGCATAATGTGCGCCTATGTTCTACGTTGGCCGGCCGCGAACAACTTGACCCCGTCCACAAACAGGTCATTCTACTGACGACTGCTTCTCTAATCTCGGGAGTTCAACGAGGGATTCACAAAACACTTGCTGTTGAAAGATGGATCAGTATCCTGTTTATTTGGACCAGCTGCTCCACTGAATCACAACCTGTAAGTATGATAAATAATAGATGTTTATATTTTCTATAGAGCGTTCAAAATACAGAACTATTGAAATAGGCGTATCGTTTCCAAAACGCGCTATACGCCGTAGACCAATCACAACAGACTAGGCCATCTGACCAATCAAAGCAGAGCAGGCTCACGGAAAGGAGGGGTTTTGAGAGACTGAATCTTTGAACTGCTTCGAACGAATCGTTTGAGAACCACTGGAAAATGAGGTGATATTAAATTTATATTTTGAGAAAACTAAAGCGTTTTTTGACCTTGCATGTATGTAATCTTATTGTAGGAGACTCCCAAAACAATATTAGGAACCATAAAAATGGCATAATAGGGGCACTTTAATAAATTACCTGCATGATAAATTATTCCTCTGCCAGTCTCGTGCCCTGACTGGTTCATCTGTGCGTCTGAAAAGAGACGTGTTGCTGCAATGCACTTTTAATTCTCTTTGTTAAATATATCGTCATTGAGGGCTCGGCTGAGAGGCTTGAAAGAAGCAAAGCCAGTCTGTAAAAAAAAATGTTTTAGAAAATGTTTTAAATTAACCTTATTTTAAACCATTTCTTTTGGTTGTTAAATGTAGTTTAAACTACATGAGATAAATCTCAGTGTTAGCGTGACTGAGGCTCGAGCTGATGACTCTGTCCTCATGTTAATGAGGTTTGGTTTGGACTAAAGGAATCCTGCTCTCCCACATGGCACAGATTCCCAGCTGAAAGCTGTTGTTAGGGGCTCCTCCTGGACGTATTCTGTGGGCTGAACTAAATATAGCTCGCTCAGAGGTGAAAGGTAGGGAACGCGGCCGACTGTGCGGAGATGCATGCTTAAAAATAAAGCTTTGATGGTTCCGTGGAGAACCTTTAATAATTTCCATTGCACAAAAGGTTCTTTAAAATGAGAAAAAGTTCTTTAGATTTTCAAAATGTTATTAATTTTAAGAAAAAAATTCTCTGAAAGGTTCTTTGGAGAAACTGAAATGGTTCTTCTATGGCAAATGTTTTAATACGAAGGGCCATGAATCAAACTTGTTTGAGGGCCGTGGGCCAGAAGTAAATGTTGCTTTAAATCTAATAGAATTGGGTTGAAAATGTTGATCTGTTGATTTTAATTTATTCTCATTTATATGAACCGATATGGATTCTTAGTTCTGTTTTCAGTTGATTTCATGAACAAAACTTGACATTATTTGTAGTGCGCCTCCTGTCCAATAAATCGTAATAACCTTTGTGCTTAGTTCTGATATGAAACAAAGTCTCAGCTTTCAAATTCTAAATTTATTACAAAATTCAAAGAATACTGTTTTGATGCTCTTTAATGTGTCGTCACAGATCGCTGTAGCACCTCAGTTCAAGCGGCACGTGAACCGATCATTTCTTCCTCTTTACTAGTTATAGCATGAAATAAACGTGAATTAACATTAGAAATGTTGTTGAAAGAAACCGTATAACATACTGAAATGTATCATGTCTCATGTAATTGCGTAGTCAGTGTAGGGCTGGGCGATATGACGATATTATTGTATATCGACGATGTCTCGTAAGTATCGCGATGTGGATGTCAACAGTCAGGTAACAGACGATTATCGACATTATCGGAAAAAAATAACAAATGTGTAGCATCTGTGTGTAATAATACACACTATATATTCTCTTTTTATACAGATTTACGTTACAAACTTATAGAATTGTACAGTAAGAAAGTTATTTCCTTTAACCAGGAAATTAACGTTCTTAGAATTGACAAGACGGTTGACCCTGAGTGGTCAGCTAAATATCTACAGTGGATCTAAAATATGAATAGTTAATTATAACTAGTTATGGTTAATTATTCATATTTCCCATGAGCTGATTCGCTACAAATGATAAACCTAGTAAGTTGTAAAAAATATTTTACATAGCCCCATAGTCACCATACAGTTCTTTTTGCATGCAAGAATGAAATAATTTAGTAGGTGGGTTGGGCATCGAAAAGCTATTCCAATTTCGGAAATCAGATCAGATGCATAAGGTCAGGAATCAAATTACTTGTTATAAAATTACATATGATTCTGTTTCTCGATTTCTGTATGTGCTTTTATTGTGATTTCAAAAGCTTCAACTAAGAAGACAAAATAGAACTCACTTCTGCACTCGTGCGCTGTTTTCTGTGCTGCACACACACACACAAAACACACGCACAAAAGCCGCCACTTATATACGCGAACACTGGACTGAACTGGAATCTTACACATTCAAATGGACAAATACACACAGAATTATATCAAAAAATATCCCATAAATACAATCGGTTATGTCTTAAGTGAACGTAAAGAGCTGAGAAAGAAAACAAGGGTGTATTGGATCCGTGCATTGACAGCAGCCGCTGCCGCCAGTCATTAATGTTAATTTAAAGAACGAAAGAAAAGAAAATCCCTCACTGATCTTGACTGAATCACTTTTGTAACCTCAGTTTATATTTTATTTGCCTGTTGTTCGGCGCTGACTACTGTAATGGCAACGTGCATCCGAAGCACACTTCACAACATCCGAAGCACACGGACAGAGAGCGGCTGTCACAGCATGTGAGTACTAAACTAAGTTCTCATTCACACACAAGTTTACCTTAAAAAAGTTACAAAAACAGTCGGTTATGTCTGTGAAGGTAAACAGCTGGGAAATAAATCGCATGTTTATATTAGATCTCTGTGGCAGCAGCAATATACAGTAAATAAACCAATAGATCCACTGCTCTCTTGTCTCCTCTGAGGCTGGGACTCTAAATAGTGTTATGTGCTCGTCTGTGCAGCCAAAGACAGAACAGTTAGCATGTTTTGTTCAAACTAGAACTGGTACACCGTTGTTGCTTGCGAAATCAAAATGACGGCGCCGTGAGTGGAAACTTACAGATTAAAGGGCGGTAATATTATAATGAGATCCCTTTGCCACGTCACCAAGGGAGCGAAATAAGACGCACTCGTTTTTTCAGACGCTTGCAGAGAAAGACTTACCAAAACAAAGTTACTGGATTAATCTTTTTCACGTTTCCTTGGTTGGTAGATGCACCGGGGACCTGATTATAGCACTTAAAACCTGGAAAAGTCCGATTTTCATGATATGTCACCTTTAACGTTTTTGCTCAGAATTAGTTTTTAATCCCTGCATGATTTTAGTCATACATGATAAATATCAAATACGTTATAGCTTGACTACAAGTTTAAAAACAACGCAGCAATTGTTATAATTAAGAACATTAAACTTACCATCATGAAATATCTACACAGGCGATAATGCCAAAAAGAAAGAGAAGCATCGGAAAATAGGCATATTTTATTAAAGACATTATTATATGACATCAGTATGCATTTATCATTCTTACAATCACCGCCAGAATGTCCAACTTCACCATGGTGAACTTAAAATTGGGTTCTATTATTTTTCCTCAACAGTTCTCCTCACAAAACGAAATTCATTTCAAACACAAATTTGATAAGAACAGAGTGGAAATTATTAGCGACACCAAAATAACAGCAAAGCTAATGTTTTCTGTTAGTTTAAGCACAAACGAAAGTAAAACCAAACTTTGTGGTAATAATTAAGACCAAACTGAACATGGTGTGTGTTTATGATGCATGTCAACAATGTTGTTTTGGTGGGGGCAGGGCGTGGTGGAGGTGGGGCTTAAGTAGACGATATTATCGGATATCGCAATATTTTTAAAGGCGATTATCGATAAGATATTTTTGACATATCGCCCAGCCCTAAGTCAGTGTTTGGAAACACATCAATAAAAGCTTGTAAACATGTAACCTTACATTTGCCTCATAAAATCTGTTCAATGTCCATAGCTTGATAATTAGCTAGAAAAATTAATAAAAATATATGCGCTATATTATATATTTATTTTCTTTTTTTTTTAACCTGTTCTTAAATATTTATATATAAAAACTGCCTTATTTGCATTTAATTCAAATGCTTGTTTACAAATCACTTTTATATTATAGTAATGTACCAACTTACAGGGCTTACATTAGTTCATTTACATGTACCTGATTGTCTATATATCCAAATGAATCGATATTGAATCAAAAATCAAGATTGAAATTAAATCAAATCACAATCTTGTGAATCGAATTTTGAAATGTCTCAATACCCATCAAACTATTATATTAAAACTAAGAATTTTTTTTTTTTTACTAAAATTTAAATAACCTTTTTTAGTGTTTGGTTTTTAAAAATCAAAATCACATTTCAATGCAAAAATAAAACAATAAAATTAAAAAATCAGAAATGAAGATATGTTTCAATTGCAATATTTTTTCCTTTTTTTTTTTTTTTACCCTACTAATGTGATATTGCATGGCAGGCCAAATCAAAGGTCATCATTTAGCCAACTCTCTTCTATGGCATCACTGCAAAAACACCCTTTTTGGAAAGAAAATACTTGCTAAATGACCTCAATCTAAACTTTTGGTTATGCCAGAACTATATTCAACATAAAAGGATAGATAAAGCAAAAATGGTGAACAGCTGCATTAAAAATAGATCACAGAGCAGGTGTTTTATGGAGCAATGAGACGGATGGTGCCTCTGAATGCATTGCTTTGGGTGCGACTCTCTCTTTGATGTCGGGTCAGTATGACTGCTATTCTACACCCTCTTCCTCCCCTTCAGCGATAAATAATAGAGTTTTATGTAGCCTTTTAAAGACACCACTGACACACAGACATGGAGGCTTGATTGTTGTTCTCACCATCCGTCTTTATTTGGTGAAATTATGAGGTTATTGCTTCGCCTTGGGCAGAGGTTTAAATTAATTGAAAACATGCTCAGGCCACTTTAAGACACATTGATGTGTGCATCTCTGCTAATTGAATATCAAATGATGAAGAGGCTGTTGTATAGAGGCAAATCTTCATAAGTATTTGCAGCTGGTGACCTGAGGTGCTGGATGTTCGGCTTTTGTGAGGCTCTTATTTCATAATGCTATTTCCTGGCTCTGTTATTAAATGAAGTCAACCTTTGTTGCTGCTCATAAAAATGTCACATGGTGATGTCACAAGACGACCGTCTGTCTGTCTGTCTGTCAGGGTGGGTGATTTATGTTATCTGGGTTCATAACTCGGAAACTCGGTCTGGTTTTATTCGTGAGGTTTTGTGGAAATTAGGGGTGTGCGATATCACGATTTTTGATCGTGGACGATTAAAATGTCTCCACGATCTGCTTTTGAAGAACTCTCTTTGTATCGTTCTACAGTTACACTCACGGGACACTGCACTTCGCAATCACAAAAGTACATTATTTGCATGTGCTTTAAAGTCTTGTCGAATAAACATTTAATTCGCGTGCTGTTCTTTTATGCGCTTTTTCTGAGCTCGTACACCTGAAGCGCACGCATACCAAAAAGCCTGTCTAACAGCGCCTGATTACTGGACTAATATCTTTTGCGTCTGATTGCGCTAATACTGTCAAAAAACAAGACTTACATATAAGCACAGTTGGTACACAGTCCATTCCCTGTTGTCCTTTCACATCAAAATCCACCAACATATTTGTTTAGAGTTTTGGCTTGTAAACAGTGCTTGATCTGTGCAGATTTATCTCCCGATTCAGACAAGAACCAATATCATATATAGAGGACTCGTATTTTAAAAGAAGTGACCATTTGAAGTTAAAAAACATCACAATGATGGATTTGTTTTTTACAAACACGCAGCTTTTCACTTCACAAGACCGTTAACTGGTGGACTGGAGTGGTGTGGATTACTTGTGGATTATTGTGATGTTTTTATTAGCTGTTTGGACTGTCATTCTATGAATGTCCTGCAAATTTTCAGTTTTCCGTGAACAATTCCTTTAAACTTTGTTCCATTTCTTAACCCCATTTTGTTCTGTTTTTGTGATTGCTACAAAATTAGTTGCAGACGTTTTGGTACAAATCTTGATCTTTGCAACAAATGACTCCTCGTCGTCTCTCAGGACAAAAACACTAAAAGATCTTGGAAGTTAAGCCACTTAAAGCCATATAACAGTTGTCTAGTGGTCTGTGTTCGTTATAAGATTTAGATTTAGTCGACACTTGTTTATCCCTCGGCTTAGCTGTTTTGTCTGCTCTATAAATGTTTCAGTAGTGGGACGCTGTAATGCAGTAGTTTTTGAAGAACAATTCACGATAAGCAATCAGGATGTTTAGGTTATGTCATGGAAACCCGCTCGGATGTGGGCGGAGATTTCGTCCTAGTAACACCGATCTGACCCGCTAATCTGTTTAAGCCTGGTGCTGAAAAGAGAAGGAGACTGAGAAAACAGGAGAGAGTGACGGTGGCGTGCTGACAGGCCGCAGCGGCCGCGTATCATCAACTCTGTGGAGTGAGTGGTGGGGGCAGGTTGTAGGTTCAAGGGTTTATGCATGGACCATCAACACTGGGCACTTGAGAAAGACGTGATGTTGCTGTAAATCACCATAGATAAAACTAAAACAAAAAAAACAAGTATTTTGTAATTGTACTGTATTGTATTTTTAAATCAGTATTATTAAAAATTTTTTTGCAACAAATAATATTTTTATATTTTTATTAATCTTATACATAAATAAATCTATATTTAATAGAATAAAGATATGTATTTATTTATTTAATATTTATTTGTGTATTTAAAGATAAAATAATAGTTTGAAGCAAGTTACGTGCCATATTTTTATATGACAATAAACAAACTGAAAACACTCAAACTGAAAAACTTTTATTGCTTTTCTATAGTATTAAGCCTCAAATGTCAACTATACATTGGATTGGTTTCTTCTTTAAATAATAAAAAAAAGTAAAAATATGCATAATATTATAATGCTATACTAAAACTAAAATTAAAACAATGGAAAAACCCTTAAGATATCATGTAGAAAGGAAAACCCCACAAGCACTCAGAATAACATAAGTGGACTTTGAACGATTACGTAATTGTGGCATCTGTAATTGTAATTGCGATTAGAAATTCGATTAATTGTGCAGCCCTATTAAGTGTGTACTTTCAGATATTTAAAAAGCTGTGCCATTTTACAAACATAAGCTTTATATATATATATATATGTATACAGTAAAAACCAACATTTATTCAGACACCTTCAACATTTCATACATTATCACAGTTTATTCGCTATAGTTTATAAAATGGTAATAAAATATGACAAGAACTCAGAGTTAAACTGTGCCAGAACAAATTCATCTTGATAATGTCAGATAACACTTAAGCAAAACATGGTCAGGTGTCTGAAGAATTTTTGGTCCCAAATTTTTACTGGTAGTCCACTGTATGAAGAATTTTTGGGTATAATATGTCACTGTTTACTTCATTTTACTATCCTCACTTACATAAATGAACTATAGTTTCCTGAGCTTTTATATAAATAGTATATCAGTCTGGTGAGTAAAGTAAAAAATTAACTAGCCAATGGCGATTCTATTACCAAGGTGTGCGTAGAGAGACTGACGTTACAATAGGTTTTTAGGGCAACAGTGCTGCAGAAGTGGCTCATGAAGCATATTGTCAGACTCTGATCTGAATGAGCGTGTGAGCCGCTGTGCTTGTGTGAATCCGTATGGAGCAGTATGTGTGATACGAGCTGGTTTATTCAGTGTCTCGGTGGGGTAGGTGAGTCGCTTGAGCTCACAGAGGCAGTCTGTGTAGAGACGTGTGAAAAGAAGATATTTTTACTGAAACACACACCATTTATCTACTGCTGCCACCTGGAACAGACACACACTCATTCTGAGAAAAATTGCGCACAATAATGGATTAAAGAGCTGAGAGACTTATTAAAATGTCTTTTATTGAAATAATTAAGCGCTCAAATGAAACACAGCTTCTTTGTATGGTTGTTTATTTAAAGGGATTCCTAAGCTTTTTTTGTCAGCTGAACTCTATTATATAGCGATTTCAGTTTTATTTAAATGTATTGCAAAAACTACTAAACATGACAAAAATGAACAATAAAATTACTAAAACTTAGAAACTTAAAAAAATAGAAACTTAAAATATGAATAAAAACTATAATAATATCTCAGTAATACTAAAATAACTGTATCTGAAACACAAATATAAATTATATCGCAGTTTTATTTTAATTTATTGTGCTAAACCAAAAACTACTAATAATGACAAAAATGCACAACAAAATTACTAAAACTTTAAGTAAAATGAAAATGAAAACAAAAAGATAAAAATAAAATCTCATAATATTAATAAAAACTATAATAGTATCTCAAAGATACAAAAATAATGTCTAAATGGATAAATATAAATTAGGTTGCAATTTCAGTTCTTTTTCAATTTATCATGCATCCACATTTTTTATTTTAATTTTTACATTTATTTTTTAAGATTTGTTGGCATAGATTTGTGGCGTTATATAGTCCATATCTGTTAACTTTAAAGGGGTCATATGATGCGATTTCAATTTTTCCTTTCTCTTTGGAGTGTTACAATCTCTTGGTGCTTAAAGAAGATCTGTAAAGTTGCAAAGACTAAAGTCTTAAATACACTGTACAAGGCTGGCTGTGCACAAAGGCTATTTATAAAATAAAAATAAAAAAAGGGTCAATTCCGACTTTGCTATGACAATGGCGCTTCTGAATCAGCGACTGTAAGTATGTTTTGTCATTAATTTAAGTATTTGCTATTGACTGTTCAAATGCGGAGTTTTGCACAGCGCAGAGTAACGCGTCGTGTGAGTGTGTGTGTGTGTGTGAGGGGAACAGGGTCACATCACAGCAGAGTGAACAGTCTGTCAGAAATCATAGCACGTCAGCTGTCTTAACCGCGGCTTGTGTACTGCATCATCACTGTGTCTGTCACGCGACTCTGTTGTCCTTTCAGGCTTGAACTGATGGTAAAACTAACCACATTATTAACTGTCTTGATATTTACTTTGAAAAGCTGACACTCGCGATTATGGTAAGGGGCGTTACATTTCCAACGCGTGCTTGTGGTGTTCGGCCAATCACAATGCACTGGGTCAGCTGGCCAATCAGAGCAGACTGTGCTTGTCAAAGGAGGGGGCTTTGTAGAAAACGAAGCGTTTGAGAGAGGCGGGGCATAGAGGACCTACAATAATGTACAGTATTTGAAAAATAATGTGTTTTTTGAACATTAAAGCATGTCAACGTATTCTGTTACACCAAATACACAAAATAATGATCTTTAAAATAGCATCATATGACCCCTTTAAAGCTGTCCATATTGTAATATACTCCTAAAAATTCACTCTTAGCAGATGATTCATCTTGTGCCTCGGGGCGTATGCATAATTTTGTCCAGTAAATGCTCGAGAATATGAATATAATGAGATGTTTTTTTAATACCCTATACATCTGAAAATCCAGTTTCAAGCATTTAAGGTTTTGAACATCATGATAAACGTGAATGCACTCAAGTATATAGTGTAAACCGAACTCCATCTCTAAAACTAAAGCATAACTGTCCTGTTAAAGACGAAAGCCTCCAGCAGCAGAGAAACTGGGCCATGCAGATGAAATCAAATTAGACCGTCTACCTGAATATGTTTTTATTGCTCCGCCGTGGCAGAGGCTTGGACATTTTGTCTCACAGATTTAACGTCTCTCATGAAGTGCTCACAGTTTGTCACGTATGTTCTCACAGATTGAATGTTAGCGCGTAGGTGGCAGTGTTGATGGTCACAGGCTGCCACCTAAATTTGCACTACAGCCGCTCGTGGGAAACTTACAGAAGGCTTTTGGGTTTTTGCTTTATTATTCAGTGTGAAATCACAAAGATAATTTAGGAATCGATTTGATGCTGCTCTTCTGGTTTATTTCGCCCATTGTGGTTTTACTTCTACAAACAGATTTCCATTTCCAGTTGTAGTATTTTGATTAGGGATGCACAGAAATGTGAATTCTTGGCCGAAGCGAACAAAATGAAACACTGGACCAAAGGCCGAATTGGAGTTTTTTCCCCCTATGTATTTTGCAAATTTTTTTCACTATTGCACAAATTAAATAGCCAAAATGTGCTTTTTACTGTTTTGTCTCGCTTTTCAAAGAAAAAAATCAATTACAAAACAACAATTTAAAGATATTTAACACTGAACATTTTTTAACATTCTAGCAGACATTATACTATCAAAGCATAATTTAACTTAAAATTAATAAGTTAGTAAAATAATAATTTTTTTTCATCAGACCCCCTTCTTGAATCAGGCATGTATTTTTTACTGTACAAATAAAAGCAGCCTTGCTGAGCAGAAGAGCCTTCTTTAAAAACATTAGAAAATATTACAGATCCCAATTTGAACATTGTGTGAATGCTATAATACATGTATTAATCAGAGCTGTTGAAAATATTATAATTATTATTGTCTTACTTTTTATTTTATTTTACAGGACAACAGTAAAATTACAATAGCAACATTTATGAATGTTGATAGAGTTCTTGCTTTTTCTCAACTTTTATTTTGGAGGAAGACCTCAGCGCTTCTTTTTGTTGACAACAGCAGATTTATAAATGAGTCCCATTACGAATACGTTGCATGTATCGCATTGTCACGTGCCTTGTAAAAAAATCCTAAAAATGTGACTGAGCAACTGACGAGTAATGGTGTGTTCACACCAAACGCAAAGCGAATTTGTGCACTCGCTCTAGATTACTCGCGGGATGTTTTTCGCCTCACTCGCGTGATTTGCATTGACTTTTTATGTAATCTACTCACACGAATAATTACATTTGCATTTGGTGTGAACACACCATTTCTCTGCATCAGCGCAGATTTTCTATTTTATTTTACAGGACAACAGTAAAATTACAATACTAACATTTATGAATGTTGATAGAGTTCTTGCTTTTTCTCAACTTTTATTTTGGAGGAAGACCTCAGCGCTTCTTTTTGTTGACAACAGCAGATTTATAAATGAGTCCCATTACGAATACGTTGCATGTATCGCATTGTCACGTGCCTTGTAAAAAAATCCTAAAAATGTGACTGAGCAACTGACGAGTAATGGTGTGTTCACACCAAACGCAAAGCGAATTTGTGCACTCGGTCTAGATTACTCGCGGGATGTTTTTCGCCTCACTCGCGTGATTTGCATTGACTTTTTATGTAATCTACTCACACGAATAATCACATTTGCATTTGGTGTGAACACACCATTTCTCTGCATCAGCGCAGATTTTCTTAGCGCTTTGGACTTTGAAACCTGGTTAACAAGCAGATCTGCTGCGAGGTCGTGCAGCGCTGTCAGAATACATGCAATTCGTGCGTGTATTAGAAAACATAACGTTCTGCAGTTTATTTACTAATTGTTTAAGGCCATTTTGCGATTTAAATCATCATACAGTAACCAACAACAATCCCCCCTTCCTCTTCTCATTGAAGACATGCGATGCAGTACTAAACAGTCTCTCGCTGTCGGTGCTTGTAATGATTCTTGCGTCTTTCTCCGACAGTTTTAAATGCTTCCACACTGCTGACATGTTTGTTGCTTTGCGCCTCTCACTCTACGCTGGTTGCTATTTGATCGCGTCACGTCATTGTTCGATACAGTTTATTCGGTCTTTTCGCTTATTTCGCCAAATAATTTCAGTTACCAAACATTCGGTGCATCCCTAATTTTGATTCCCTTTCTTTCTCTTTTGTGGTTTGCTTTAGAAGCCTGAAATGAATTTCATGTGTTTTTAAAACCAACCTTGGTGTCTACCAACGAGTCGATTCAGGGGGAACATACAAAATGTGCAGAGTTAGGAGTGATCTAGTACCGCTGACCTAAACCGGCTAAACCTTTGTGTTTAATGTTATTTCTACACACTGACAGGGCGTCGACTCTTTAAATCAAGACTGAATGTCCCTGGAAAATTGCTTTGATGTATCAATAGGAAGAAGCATTTTCTTTGTACACTAGGTGCTTCAGATAGCTTTTTTAAGGTCAAAAAAGAGCACAAAACGTTAATGTGGCATGACTTCAGAGCATCAAGTTATTTTAGTAGTGTCTCTAATATAACTCTTATGTTATGATTCATTTTTGTCAGTTAATTTATTTTGATCTGTTTCAGTGAATCTGTTCAAAATACTCAAAGCGATTCTTTTGCATTACTACAAAAAAAAAAGTTCATAGATGTCTTTGTGGCATTTAACATTTTTATATGGTTTTTATATGATTTTTACATGTTTCAGTAAAGATGTATAGAACTAAATATTACTGTTAATTGCTATGGATTGTTACATTTTACTGTTTTACGTTTTGAAGTGAATTGGCAGCAGTGGCTATTTGATCAATGGTGGTTCCTTTTAATTTTATTTATATATATTAAGAAATATACATTAAAATGGCTTGATTTTTAACTACATTTTACTGAATAAAAAGTAAATAATAAATGTAATATTATATACAGTGTGTGTATATAAAACTTATTTATAATTATAATTATTTATTATTATAATGCATTATTTAATATATTATTATTTATTTATTTATTTTATAGCCGTTTTAGAGCAAACGCTTTAGCGATTAAACATTTTAGCAGTATTGCCTGCAGGAAAAAAATTGAAGTCTACTGAAGATTTGCACTTTCAGCGACTGAAAGGTGGTAAATTAGCATACTAAACGAGCAGAATAGGTGCTAAATAAACAGAGTGGTGTTTAGTAGGGCTGTCAAAATGGCTGAAAAACTAAATTCGAATTTTCCACTTAAATATGATCAAAATTCGAATTTAAAAGGCATAACTTCAGTTAGAGGGAAAAAAGCTTTTGGCTTCTCTCCTGAGCCCACAAGAAGGCGCATCGAGCAAAATATTATGCACGTTTCTTCAAAGCGTAATAAAATAACA
>NW_015505308.1:661347-683147 GCF_001515645.1 Sinocyclocheilus grahami | reverse complement strand
CTGAAAAACTAAATTCGAATTTTCCACTTAAATATGATCAAAATTCGAATTTAAAAGGCATAACTTCAGTTAGAGGGAAAAAAAGCTTTTGGCTTCTCTCCTGAGCCCACAAGAAGGCGCATCGAGCAAAATATTATGCACGTTTCTTTAGCATACTAAACGAGCAGAATAGGTGCTAAATAAACAGAGTGGTGTTTAGTAGGGCTGTCAAAATGGCTGAAAAACTAAATTCGAATTTTCCACTTAAATATGATCAAAATTCGAATTTAAAAGGCATAACTTCAGTTAGAGGGAAAAAAGCTTTTGGCTTCTCTCCTGAGCCCACAAGAAGGCGCATCGAGCAAAATATTATGCACGTTTCTTCAAAGCGTAATAAAATAACACGACTATCTTTGAAAAAAAGTGCATAATGTTTAAAATAATGTTTATAAACCATATATAATTAATAAAGTTGCTTAAACAATTAGAAAAAAACAGCACCATGCATGTATGTATAGTTTAATACAAAGGACTGAAAACCAATCACAAAGAGTAGGCAACTTTCTTCATTTAAAAACACGAGATACAGTGGGATGAGGAAAAACCGCCATAAAGTCTTGAGACATGTTTTTTAAAAGTTGAACTTACATTAATTTTACATGGCTTTCTAAACATGCCGCTCTCTTGTGCGAGACGTGAGTGCAACGCTGATAGATGGCATGCCCCGCTAGAAAATGTGATAAATATGCATTCTGTGTGAACGGCTTGGTTTCAGTTTCGCCGTAAACAACATCCTCGCCACACTGATGCTCTCGTTTCCGCAATATATTGAATGAGCAATGTAGCACTGCCGCATCTAGTGGGTTCAACTGGATAGGCTAACAAAAGCATTAAAATGCAGTGATATTGTCGTCGCATTTCGTGCGCCACTGATAAGGCTGCTTGACGGCTGACGCAGACCTAAAATTCGAATGCAACGTTTTTGCATTCGAATGTGGATTTTTAAAATGTATTTATTTATTTATTTTTAAATTTGGCACCCCTAGTATTTAGAGATTTAAATATCCCTCTCCTCTCCTGTTAGCTGGACCGCCTGCGGCTTCAATCGCTGTTCCCAGACCAGCACAACCCTCCACAGCCGTTCACCTGCACCGGCTTTGTGTTTCACTGAATGCATTGAAGTTTCCTTTGACGTCACGCCTGCAACTCTTTCCATTTCATTCTGCACTGTGTGTTTGCGGACCATTATCTCCCTCCGATATGTTTCAGCCACAGGCTGGAGATATTTGTGTGATATCCCGAGCATGAATGTAGGTTTAGAAGCATGTCGGTGCACAGTTGTGTGCCACTTTCTGTTTGTCGTTAGCATCCCGCTGGTGTGTTAATGTGACAGGGCCACTCTAAAAGTCACACACAAGTTGTGTTTACTAGTCAGTAAGCTGTGAGTCTCAGTTTCATATCCTGATCTGAGACTGGAAATGGCCCATAGAGCAGCGCTATTTTAGTATTATTCATATACTGTTATAGTTTACATTACTATTTTAAATGATCTTTTATGTTTATACTTTTTTAGTACTTTGCATTTCATTTTTTGTTGCATTTTTAGCTTAGTTAATTTTATTTTTAGTTATTTTCAATTTATTATTTATTTAATTTAATTTATGATTTTGTTTTTTTACATTTTTTTAATGGCTTTTAGTTTTATCCTTTAGTACTATTCATTTTAATTTGTTAAATTTTTAGTAATTTATTTGTGTTTTGAGTTTATTTTTTATTTTTATTTATATTTATTGTTTTATATAATTTTATTAATATTTTGAGTTGGCTTTTATTTTTATAAATGTTTAAATGCTTTTCATTTTAATTTTGGTTAAACTTGAAGTCGTTTTAGTAATTTATTTTAGTTTAGATTTTGTTTTTATTTTATTTATCATTTATTGTTTTAGTTTTTTTTTATTTTAGCAATATTAGTAATATTTTGAATTGGCTTTTATTTTTATACTTTAAAATACTTTTCATTTTAATTTAACATAACATTCATTTTAATTTTTCAATTTAATTTAATGATAATTTTTTTGTAATTTGTTTCAGTTTTAGTTTAGTTTATTTCAATGTCGTTTTTATTTAATTTATTATTTATTTTATTTTGTAGTTAGTAATTGTATTGTTTCAGCGAAATGGAAATTAGAAATGTTCCCTTGGCATCTAACGGAAATAAATTTAAGTTGTTCATATTTAGGTTTCTGGGGTGTTACTTCGTTTGAGTTTCCCTCTTTTCTTTGCTTTCAAATGGCTTGTAAAAGTGCGCATTTTACTTTCACTTTCAAATTAGCTGCAATTGAATTGCCGCAATTCGGTGTCAAGCAATTGTTCGTTTGAGTTTTCCCTCTTTTCCTCGGATTTCTTGGCTTTCAAATAGCTTGAAAATGCGGCGTGCACGTTTTACTTTCACTTTCAAATTAGCGATTCAATTCAAGCAACAACAACGTCAAACACAGAACTTTTATTAACAAAACGAATAAAAATACACCATATATGCCTAATAAAATAACAAATTACTTAGGCTACACAAAGTTTAAATAGGTACATAAAACAGAAAATCAGCAAACACTGTGGAACCAAATAAAAAATAAAAATAGAACGGTTCGGCACGCTGCATTGAGCGTTTAGTTTTTAAAAGTGTCTGTCCTCTAACTGAACTAGGCAAAATTATTTTTGCTACTATAAAAAAATCTAAACGACGTGGGGGGCGGTGCTGCGGTAGGGAAATTACGTAACCGGTGTTGCGGCTTAACGGTATAACCGAAAACACCATCTATCGCGGCAAACCCACACACACACACACACACACACACACACACACACACAATAAAAAGGTAAGAGCAGAAGAGGTCAGTTAAAGGGTGTAAATCGAGCCACGTCACGCTACACTGTTACAATTTCACAGCCCATAAGGCCTCCTGGACCGTCTCTACTTTCTCTCCCTCGTTTTTTCCCCCTCAGTGACCTACTTTGCTAATTATAGGTCAGAAGTTTCCACCAGTGAAAGTTTGGTCTGAACAGTTGACAGGCCATGCGTTGAAGAAGAGCAAATTATCTGAAGCACTTGTGTGACGAGTGCCATCAATGTTTGCGCTTTAAATAAGAGCCGTCTGCGTACAGATATCATCAAGAAATGTGCTGGAAAAATGATGAGAGTTGATAAGAAATGGCCGGTTATTGTCTAGAGACTCTCATCATAGAAATCTAGCAGATATGTGTGAGGAATTTTGCAGAACAAACTGCAGTTGGTTGCTTTAAATGTCAGTCTGATGGTCTCATTCTCTCTAAGTGTCCAGTTTTTTAATAACAGTTGTCTTTTTTGAGTGAATTATTCCTTTAATTATGATCAAGATGTTTGGCTAAGCTTAAAGCATAAAAATCATAAAAAATATTTAGTCCTAAATGTAATATTTATATCTTTTAATTTCATATAAAAATTCTATCCATTTGAATGATACAATTTTAACAAAGTAATTATACAGTTTTAAAAAAACAAAACTAATAAACTGACAAATTTTTTTTTACAAAACTTTAATTAAAATAAAACAAACGTGTTCAAAATTTTAATAAAAACTATAATAATATCTAAGTGATACTTAAAATAATACCAGGGCAAAAATCTTACCTGGGTTTTTTATGTATGACTGCCAAATATGCATCACATTAAGTTTATTAGTTTGTTAAAACTGTGTAATTCAAATGGAATTAAATTTTACATGCAATTCAAATATATAAATCTTTTAAAATTAGGCCTGAATATTATTTTGAGTGCATGCAACGTGACACAGTTGTTTGAAGTAAATGTGTTTGTGTCTCCACAGACATGCAGAGCTGTGAACAGTGTTGACCGGCGGTGTCTGGACAAACATGGAGCCTTGTGCCGAGTCTCAGGGAGATCCTGAGAGAGCTCAGGTAAGCGCTCTCACACATACACACACACACACACACACACACACACACATTCATTATGAGAATATAATGAGCCGTTATAGCTCACACAGACCTGAATTGCCTTCACAATGACAAGAACAAAGCTAACACTGCTGGCACCAAACACAATTTAAAATCTTCTCGCTCACACAATTTCTGTCCCATTAGCGACTACAAAAGACAGAAACACACCTCAGCCGTCAGAGCCTGTGAATAATGAACAGTGCAGAGGACTACTGCATGCTGGGATACATCTCAGTGTCACAAAATAATATTATTAATAAAATGTAAGACTAAGGCTGTTTTTTTGCATTGGGAAAATACATTTTATGATGATTAAGACCTTTTTTAAGCCCCTGTTTCTTATTACTATAATGCGTAAAAAATTTATTTCTAATAATTATGGGAAAAAAATATTATTATAATTATAGATAATAATTCAATTAAATAATAATGTATTTACATTTATTTTAAATATATAAAAAATATATATTAAATATATATATATATATATATATATATATACAGTATATATATATATATATAAATTAATTTTCTAATTAATCTAATATGCAATATAATTTAATTTAAACTATCATGGTACAATTTCTGTCTTTAATGTATGCAAATTAATTTGAAAACAAAAACAAAAACACTAGTATTTTAAAAACACTAAAAAATACTGTAATTGTTATGAAAATAATATCAATGCAAAAAAAAAAAAAATAGCTCAATAATAAAATGTTTGTATTGCATTTCTGGTTATGTGAATCATTTCACACACAAGCCTCAGGTGTTACCCAGCATGCACCTGTGAGCCGCACTCTCTCTCTTTCATTAACCGAAATAACTGTTTGTTGAGCAGGAGTTGTGTAGGTGTTGATAAGTATTTGCTTTATTCACGAGTCGTTGAAGCTATTTGCTGGAACGAGAGCTGTGAGGGGTTTGTTTGTGTTTATTGTTCTGTTTATTTCAGTAAAGTGTGGATCACATTCCTCTGGCTCCAGCTACATCTGCTTCACATGTATCAGAAAACAACATGTTTTCACTATATGAAAGCATTTGTGGCCAGAGATCAGATCGAAGAAGACAGTTTTGGCTTTAGGTTCCCTGTAAGAGGTTGTAATTGTACCATTGAACACCATTCATTCATAGAAGCATCTGCATCGGGTCATTAGCTAATTATAGTGTCTAATTGAGTGTGATCACTTCTTAATACATGTTTCAGCTTAATGATCCTGGTAATTGGCTTCATTTTCTTTTATATTTTAATATCAAATTTATAATATAATATAATATTTCAGTAATAATAATAAGATTTTTTCACATTATGATAATGAGAATTTGGGTGAAAATGTGATTAATTGCCATAAATAATGTCACGATGCAAAAATGGTAATTATCCTAGTAATGTTTTAATATAACATTTCTTAATATAATATGTAATATAATTTGTTTCTCTATATAATATAGAAATGACATTGTGATTTTCATATTTTAATACAGATTTTATTTAATATTTTAATATTTTAACTTTTCTTTTCATTTTTGGGGTGAAAAATAACTCTTGCATTTCTCTTCTCTTGCACACACAGCACAGTATTTCTAAATAAATAAATAAAATAAACTATTTTTTAATAAATCATTTAGAGATGCTTTTGATTGTTAAATTAATTATTTAATGATTATTTAATAAAACCATTCAAACGGAATTCAGAAAACGAATGGAAAACAGAATTTGATCAAAATAAAACTGAATTTGAGAAAAAAAAATTATTTCATAGGGCCTTAAAAATTAAATTTTTGTTCAACTTTAAATAAATTGCTGTTAAATTGTGTAAGTTTCATGATTTCAATTAATTAGACATGCTTTTTGATGAATCAAATTCAATTTAACCATTAAAACAGAGTCTAGAAAAATGTAAATGGAAAAAATAAAATGGAATTTGAGAAAAAATTAAACTGAGAGCCAGACCTTTATTACAGGATCGTTTCTCATACTTTCATTCTGAGCCACACGTTACATCGACCATATAAACACAAGCAATTCACAGCATCTTTACCTTAAAGTATTCAGTTTGTTGATATTCAAAAAGACATAAAATGCAATCAAGTTGAAATGCAGTTGAAATAAATCAAATGATCCCGAATGCATTTCAAATAGGAATAGTCGTCATTTTCATCAAACTGACCATGTGACCTCGTCTGATGTGTTTATATATGTGCATCGATAAGGAAACGCAGCATGATTTTACATTAGATAGAGGAAGACGTCGACTTGCTAGTTGACAGGAAACCTCTGCCACTCGTTTCCTGTCTTTGGAGGCAGATAAACACGAACCCAGAGCAGCAGATATCAGGCCTTGAACAGGATGTTTAGACTAAATACAGACACACAAACACCAGTGGAAATGTGAGCTTGAGTTAGAAATTCAGCAGAGAGAATAAGACGTTCACTCATCATGACCTGCTGGAAACACTCTTCGAATAGTCTCATGTTTATGTGAATTAATTCATTTTTCTTATTAGCATATTGTGTGTAATTACAGCTATTGAAGTTTAGGGTCTTCAGAGACCGCCAGCTATGTTTTCTCTGACACTTCAGCTATTTATAGCTCTACTGAGTCTGATTTGGCTGATTAGTATGTAAACAGCTATAGTCTTTAGTCACATTGTGAAGTGATTTTAGTTCAGATTATATGTGTTTTCTTAATGCACAGTTATTTATGCTCTCTATTTTCTGTAATGGCCTCATAAAGTGGTTTATAGCAAATAGTTTGTTTTCGAATGAATGAATGATGAATTATTAATACATAGATCATGGAAACTGGAAATGAGTCATGATGGGTTGGTGTAATTATCCAGATGTCAACTCAGGGTGGTTTATAAATACAAGAAGCTTTTTATTCAAGTGTGAGTGCAGTCTCAGTAAATGTGGACAATGAGAACATATTTTATTTTAAAATAAGCTGTTTTAGGTCAGCTTTGTGTGTCATGTCAACTGTAGTTTGGCTTTGTGGTACACAGCAATGTCGTAACTGGACCATTCATACACTACCATTCAAAGGTTTGCTGTTCACTAAGGCTGTATTTATTCAATTAAAAGTACTGTAAAAACAGAAATATTGTGAAATATTATTGCAGATCAAAGTAGCTGTTTTCTGTGTGAATGTATCTTAAAATGTCATTTATTTCTGTGATCAAAGCATCATTACTCCAGTCTTCAGTGTCACATGATCCTTCAGAAATCATTCTAATATGCTGATTTGCTGCTTAAGAAACATTTCTGATTATTATCAATGTTGAAAACAGTTGTGCTAATACTGAAGCTAATATAATAAATAATAATAAATCTATAAATAAAGCTAATAATAATAAATCATTTTAACATTTTTAGACGAAAAACTACAAATTAAATCATAAAAATTTTACATTCACTTTTTTATTATGTTTGTTGACTTTCAAAAGGATGTGAAGCAATGTAATTTATTAACTGATCAATTTAAAAGTATTTTTGCAAAATACTGAAACTACATTTTGAGATGAAAATCTAATATTTAAATCATTTTAACATTATAAGATGAAAAATTAATAATTAATTCAATCATAAAATTTAACATTCACTTGTTGACATTTAAATGGATGTGAAACACAATTTCATTATACTGAAACAAATGTCATTATACTGTCATTTTTGATCAGCTTCAATTTTGGCAACATACTGTAACGACTTTTTGAGATGAAAAGCTAATAGTTGATTAACTCATAAAAAATGTAACGATAAAATAATAATAAAACACTTATTAAATAGCTGAAATGTTTGTTAGTTTACCTGCTTGTCATTTAACCATTATCTGACATCAGAGAACTGTGAAAATGTGAATGTTTTTAAATATTTTAAATACTGATTTGAAATCACAGAGGGTTCTAAATATTTTAGGTCAAAGAGGTTTGGCTGACAAAAAAAAAACATTTGCAAATCAAGTCTATAGTCTTGTCAGTGCTACAACCTTTATACAGCTTTGATATAATTTTTCACACTGTTTCCTCATCTGAGAAGTATCTGAGCAGTTGAGCCAAACCCGTAAGTCACGGGACGGATCACAGTCTAAGAGACCTGATTTTATTTGCTGTGTTGTATGTCCTTATTTAAGATAGCTAAGTAAAGGTGTGTGTGTGTGTTGAAGTGCAGTATATAGTGTGTTGTGTGTCCAGTTCACTGACTGACCAGCTGTGAGAAACACTGAGCAAACAGACGATCATCTAATGATCAACAGACAGGGAAGAGAAACAGGGAGGAGCAGTGTGTGAGATGGAGGAGCGTGTGGGAGAATCAGAGATGTGTGTGTGTGTGTTTGTGTGATCTCTGCGTCTGCGCAGACGCTCCGGCTCACTAACGGTAGGCTAGCGCTCTGTTTCTCAGTTACTCATGATAAATCCAGACAGATGAATGAATGATGACTGGGTGTAGACGGCATTCAGTGTCAATCTCGTGATATATGAGTGTCATATAGGATCTCGTGGGATTTTATTGGCCTGTAGATGTGCAGACGTGAGTGTCCTGTGATTTGTGATTTGAACAGTTACTGAACTCTGATCAGCTGTGGGCTACAGTGATGGTGCAACTTTAGACGCTGGAGTTTTACTATAGTAACTGCATTTGCATAAAGACTGTGTGTGTGTGTGTGTGTGTGTGTGTGTGTGTTGTGACTGCTTTACACGAGACAGCTGTTGACTAATCTCTGCCGGTGGTTTATCTGGGATAGTCGGTCAAAGCATGACCACACTGTTCAGAAAACAGGTCTCTGTCAGGTTGTGTGTGTGTGTGTGTGTGTGTGTGTGTGTGTGTCAGGACATCTTCACTATGGAAAGTCCCATCTCATGCCATTTTGACCCAGTCTCATGGCCTGTGTGTAAATAAAGCAACAGAAAACTAGATTTGTACATGTTCTGAAGAAAATGTCAGTGGGGTTTGCCATGATGACATGATGCCTCTGAAATATGAGTGATAAAAATAGTGTTGTGCTGAAGATATGTAGGCTACTTCTCAGATTTATTTTTCCCTCCACCTTACGAATAATTAGCTCTCCTTTTTTTAAACAAGTTATTTGAGAATTAAATATCATTGTTTTATATATCAGATATTTGTATATATTTTATTTTATTTGTATTTTTTTATCCAGTTCATCTTTTTTGATTTGGGAACTCAGTATTTTGAGAATTATATACTAATAATTATAATAGTAATAGTAGTAGTAATAGTAGCAATAATAGTAATAATAATATTAAATTTTTTGTATATTTGAGAATTCTGTTTTTTATATATTTGATTATTTTTTCCCCCCAAATATATTTTTGAATTCAGTTTTTTGCACATTACATTTTTTTATGTTTGAGAATTTTATATAGATAAATATTCTTAGGGGTTTTTTTACATTTGAGAATTCAATATATTTTTTTATAGTTTAGATAGGGCTGGACGATATGGCCAAAATTGATATCACGATATATTTCTTAATTTCGGTCGATACGATATAATTCCGATATCGATATGAACACTATTTATCTGAAATAGAAATCTTTTGTAACATTATAAATTGCCTTTATCATCACTTTTGGTGAAAAAATATAAATTAAATATAATAAAATATGTACATTTCTAAAAGTAGGCATCTGTAAGTCTGATTTTTTAAAAATTAATAATACAAATTAATAATACAACATCAAGTAAGACAACAATAAATAAAATAAAATAAAATAATCCAATTGGGGAAAAAAATCTTAATGTTTTTTCCGGCAGCAAAATCTTTCAAGTTGAAAAGCTGTCTGGCATGCTTATTGGAAATTAATTTTGAGACCAAACTTCGAGACCAAACCAATAATGCGACTCAATTCGACCACAACTTTAAACCAAAAGATTTTGATTATGTGACAATCCCATAAACATTGTACCTTGCATTTGGTGCAAAGTGGAGAATAGGCTTAGATTTATGTCTGATGTTTGTGCAGATGTTCCTGTCACAAACGTTTTCTTTTTAATATTGTGTCCAGTTTCATGAAGTCTTTTTAAAAAGCTTTTTTTTTAATGCATATATTTTACAAACAGCCCAATTATCCTTGGTTTTCTGAAGACTTTTAAATTGAAAAAATATAAATTAAATATAATAAAATATGTACATTTCTAAAAGTAGGCATCTGTAAGTCTGATTTTTTAAAAATTAATAATACAAATTAAAAATACAACATCAAGTAAGACAACAATAAATAAAATAAAATAAAATAAAATAATCCAATTGGGGAAAAAAATCTAAATGTTTTTTCCGGCAGCAAAATCTTTCAAGTTGAAAAGCTGTCTGGCATGCTTATTGGAAATTAATTTTGAGACCAAACCAATAATGCGACTCAATTCGACCACAACTTTAAACCAAAAGATTTTGATTATGTGACAATCCCATAAACATTGTACCTTGCATTTGGTGCAGAGTGGAGAATGAATAGGCTTAGATTTATGTCTGATGTTTGTGCAGATGTTCCTGTCACAAACGTTTTCTTTTTAATATTGTGTCCAGTTTCATGAAGTCTTTTTAAAAAGCTTTTTTTTAATGCATATATTTTACAAACAGCCCAATTATCCTTGGTTTTCTGAAGACCAAAAACCTTTAGACCCAGACTTATTCAGGGATGTGCAAAAGCCACATATTTCAAAACCAACTAGTCAGTGGTTTGCAAACTGAGTCTTGCACATTCCTTTAAACATTTGCTTTAAAAGCGCTTTAATTTTCTTTAATTGTGCCCACAGGACTGACTGTACTGCCTCCAGATGAGCGGGGCAGCTCTGTCTAGGTGTTTTATAAAGCTTCAGCTCTGACTGTAGATGCTTCTGTGAATTTCCCGGACTTTTTCTGTTGTTTGGTGACTTGGTGTTAAAGTCATGACACTGCTGATCTGGCAGAAACGCCGAGCTGTCAAGTACCGGTCCGTCGGCTGTGTGTTTGTGTGCGAGCAGACAACGAATGCTCTTGAGTGTTTTGCATTAATCTCCCTTGTGGGTTTGCTGGAAAACACCCAAACCCCGAGGCTTTAAAACATCAGCTGTCGTCTTTGTTTCACAGGCCGCTTGATTCGCTCCAGGAGATGCTTAAACAGGAGTTTACGGGACTGTAAATCAATGTTTCACAAAATATTGTCAGCTGAACGTTAAACAAAACCACTGAGCCGAGTCTCAACAGCACTTTGTGGCCATTTAGGGTAATCAGTGAAAAAAGTGCATCTGTGAAATATTGTTCATTAGTTAGTCACATGCATCTTGAATTGCCTAATAAGTATACAAGGTTGCAAAATTCATTCATCTGTTTTTGTCGTTCATTATGCACACTGTGTGCGTATATTGACTTTGACTTTGAAGAAGTCAAAGATTGAAGAAGCTCAGCAGAAACCATGCTGATGCAAGGCACCATGGGATTGATTGCCTCGATGTACTGGATGCTGTTTGGAAGATCATTGAAATTCCCTTGCATGTCCATTTATTTTATATTGTGGCTAATTTGATTACGTTTTCAGCTCTGTTTGACCACATGCAAATTCATTCAGCAGAATTATGTTGATTTTCTCTCACATTTAGTGCTGCAAAGTGAATTAATAGAATCTGTGTGTGGCTGCTGATGAGCAATTCCATTGATTTGTTCTTCCAGACAGAACCGTGTGTCATCACCATAATTTTGCATCAGACCAGCACCGCAGGAGAACTAAATCTGTCCTGGAGAGACCTAGAAAATGTCAGTTTTGTTTTATTTTGTAGTCTGACCACATACACTATCATTGAAAAGTTTGAGGCCTGTGAATGTTTTGAAAGAAGTGTCTTGTGCTCACCAAGGCTGGATTTATTTCATAAAAATACCTTATAAGTTGTGAAATATTATTATGATTTAAAATAACTGTTTTCTATTTGAATATAGTAAAATGTAATTTATTTCTGTGATCAAACTGAATTTTCAGCATCATTACTCCAGTCTTCAGTGTCACATGATCTTCAGAAATCATTCTAATATGCTGATGTGCTGCTCAAGAAACATTTCTGATTATTATCAATAAAACAGTTGTGCTGCTTCATAGTGATTTTTACAGGATTTTTTGATGAATAGAAAGTTCAAAAGAACAGCATTTATTTGAAATTGAAATATTATATAACATTATAAATGTCTTTACTGTCACTTTTGATCCGTTTAATGTGTCCTTGCTTAATAAAAGTATTAATTTCTTTCAAAGGGAAAAAAAATTAAATGGCTCCAGTCATATCTGTGGCCTAGTAAAAACCGTTTCATTCTAGCTGGTAATGAACCGCCTTCATGGGTGCCGACATCACATGACCAGCTGAAAAATACTTACTCTATCTCTATAACCCTTGTATTATCAGACGCTTTTGCTCACTGAATAAATGAATGAAGGCTGGCATTGAATCATGCATTTCTACAGTGCCAGATTCTTGGACATGCATTTCTAGATAGCCAGAAACGACAACTCTCCATATCATATAACTGAGTGCAACTTTTACTGTTTAAATATTATAAGATGTATCAGTTTGTGATATTTATATAGCAGATTACCTGTAGAAGAGGAGCTAGAGTTGGATGAGCCACAGTTATGGTTTGGTTAAATGGCTCAGATGATCAATACAGTATCTGGGAGCTTTCGAGGCCTTCAGCAGGAAGTTGTTGTGTTTCATAGTTTTATCTCCCTCTTTTTGGGAGGCTGATAGGAAACCGAATAGATAAACATGGGCAGTCTTATCAACACAGATGCTGGAAGCTTCTTGCTCGAGGAAACGGAGCAGACGTGGAGTTGTTGAAGGATTATCAAACAGATGCTTTCCATGCTGCGCTATTAAAAACATGCCGTCATCCGTGATAGAAACAGCTCTTTCTTAAAAACTATACTATGTATCATGTAGCATGTGTTTTGTATATTAAAGCATTCACATTTTCCGCTTGCATTAAATAGCCAGATGAGCCACTGCATTTTCTAAAATGTGCATTATAGACATTGGGGCACATATATAGTGTATCCGACAGTCTGTGTTATTTCATAATTATATATATACTATTATAATATGTAATAATATTTTGAATTAGCTTTTGTTTTTATATTTTCAGTTTTCATTTGAATTTAAAGTTTAATAATTTTATGTGCTTTTGTATTTTTTTTTCTGTATCCGACAGTCTGTGTTATTTCATAATTATATATATACTATTATAATATGTAATAATATTTAGAATTAGCTTTTGTTTTTATATTTTCAGTTTTCATTTGAATTTAAAGTTTAATAATTTTATGTGCTTTTGTATTTTTTTTTCCAGTCTTCATTTGAATTTTAGTTTAAAGTTTAGTAATTTTGTGCTTTTGTCATTTTTAGTAGTTTTTGTTTTATATATAATATATACAGTGCCCATAGAAAATCATTATAACCTTTTGAAAGAGTGACTTTATTTGTTGTGCAGCCTGAAATCAAAACCCATTCCAAAAAATTGATATAGATACAGAGAAAAAATTGGCAGTTAAGTTGGAGTACTAAAATTACTAAAACTGAAATAAAATAAAGCTAAATATAAATTTAAAAAACCCTACTAACTACTACTAAACAAACAAAATTTCATACAGATTTTCATAACAAAATTATTAAACTTCAAACTAAAATTCAAATGAAAACTGAAAATATAAAAATAAAAGCTAATTAGAAAATAAAGCTAAATAGAAATATGAAAATCAAAACTAATAAAAATGACAAAAAACCATAACAAAATTACTAAACTTTTAACTGAAATTTAAATGAATAAAAATGCTAATAAATAATAATAAAAAACTAATAATAAAAAAACCTCCTGATTTAATTCTTCCTAGAGCCATCTTTTGCCTTAATTACAGCCAGCTGAAGACGGACAGGTCATTCACCTTCCAACACGACAATGATCCTGAATATACCACCAAAAGAACAACGTAACAGCTTCAGGATACGAAGGTGAACGTCCTTGAGTGGCCCTGACTAAAATCCCATAGAAAATCTGTGGATGGACTTGAAGAGAGCAGTCCATTGCCGCTCACCACAGACTCTGACTGAACTTGAGCAAGTCTGCAAGGAAGAATGGGTGAATATTCTCCCGTCTAGGTGTGCAAAGCTAGTACAGACATGTCCAAGAAGATTACTGGCTGTAATTAAGGCAAAAGGTGGCTCTACAAAGTATTAAATCAGGAGACTGATGACTTTTCCAATCCTGTTATTCCAATTTTTCAGTTTTTTATTCATTTTCAGAACTTGCCTTCAGAACTTCATTAGTTTGATGTTGTAAGGCAAATTTGTAAATAAAGCTGGAAAAGTTTTTTTTCAGATTGGGTTTTGATTTCAGGCTGTACGACAAATAAACTCTTTTAAAGGGGTATGATGATTTTCTGTAGGCACTGTATTATTATATTTTAAATATTTTAATATATTTTAAAATTTCCTTCGAATTTTAAGTAATTTTATGTACCTGTCATTTTTAGTGTTTTTTGTTCACTTTTTTAGTTTTTTTATTATTATTAATTAGAATTTTTAAAAAAGTTTAGTAATTTTGTTGTGCTTTTTGTCATTTTTAGTATTTTTTTAATTTTTCTATGTAGCTTTATTTTCTAATGAGCTTTTATTTGATATTATTTTAGTTTTCATTTGTATTTGAGTAATTTTATGACATTTTGTTTGTTTAGTAGTAGTTACTAGTCTTTATTTCTATTTAGCTTTATTTTATTTCAGTTTTAGTTATTTTAGTACTCCAGTTTAGTTGCTGTTTTTATCTATATTTATATTTTATTTCAGCTTTCATTTTAGTTTTGGTTAACAAAAACAACACTGCCCACAATGCAGTGCAAAGTCAAAGAGGCTTTTGGATTGATTTAGTGTTTTTTTTGTTCTTAATCCCAGTAATGCCGAAAACAGCTTTGACACTGTCATAAGTGGTGCTTTTTAATCCTCTCTGACTGTTATTAAATTATATTTGTACAGAGCTAAACATTTTAACAGATTATGCTGGTTTAGCGTACATTCTGACATGATTAGACTAGTTAGTTTAATGCACAATATGTTCTTTTTGATTATACAAACAAACGAACAGCAATCCACACGATTTGAGGTGCCATTCAAGGGTTTGTTCAAATCACTAAGCCCAAGTATGATGCTTTACAAACACCTCTAATAATGTTTAAGGGAACTGACATTGATTATTCAACATTAGATAAACAGGTCACACGCATTACTGTAGGTTTAATTCGATTACAGCCGTCCACATAGGCTCTAAAAGCTTTATTAATCAAACAATAACCTACAAGACCTCAAACCGGCTTCATTTGATTAAACGGTACTCAATGTGGGTGCCAATTACTCAAGTGTATTTGTTGTACCATTTGATTGACAGATGTGCCGACCAATCAGAATCCCAGAGCTTTGTATTGTCGTGGCTTTGATCTCTGTTCACTATAAACTTTGCTAATCCACATTGTCCGGACTGTGTTATGAGTAGTGATCGACCGATATTGGTTTTTTGACAGCCGATGCCAATATCTTGGAAAGCATGGTGGCCGATATAATTTTATTTATTTTAATTAATATAAAATTTTTTTGAAATAATTTGAAAATGGATTAAAAAATAAATGTGTTAAATAAAAATACTTATACTTTAGATGACAAAGTATTTTTCACAAATAAATAAATATTTAATACAAATATAATTAAAAAGGAAGTAAACACTGTAAACAACAGGGCACTCAGTATTCTGGGAAGTTGTGTGCATTGGGAATCATATTTTTTCAAATAAAGCCAAGGTAACACTCATTTTACATACAGCACACAGTGGAAATGACATGAATATGGCAGTGGGCAAATGCATGAAGCGCAGCATAATTTGAATTCACGAGTTTAAAGTTTGTCGATCGCGCGGCTCCATAGCTGAACTCCTCCTGTCCACATTCAATTCACACGGACCAACCGTCATGCAGAGAACACGCGATCATGCAGGATACAAATGCACACTTAAAATAAAAGTTCGTCACGCCGTCAAAATAAAAGTCCCGCCTCGAACGCATCGACCAAATAGGAAAACTTGGCGGCCGATGCCGATATTTGAAAAATGCCAAATATCGGTCGACCACTACTTATGAGTGTATGTGTTTGGCTCGTCTAACCCTCCCTGGTTTTGTTCTGCTGTCTTTCTTGCTCTGTTCAGTTGGATTTTGTCACCAGTGTCTTATGTGTCATTATGTTTGTCATTTTTAACTAATGCTGCTTTTCTTTTAGTCAGTGTCTCAAGTTGTCCACCAGAGGGCAGCAAAGGCTTTGTCATGTGACGCATGTGTGTGTGTACATGCTGTTATCCACGTATAGCAATACAAGCTCACACAGACACATGCATATATTCACTAGAAGTGTATTATTTCCCCCAACACGTTTTATGCTGCATCATTGTACAGAGTTTCTCATGCATTTAATTTTCTCAGCTACACGCACACAATCAAAAGTGATGTATGTAATACTGTTGCAGTGCTGTAAGGTTGTGTGTGATGCTGATGAGATTAGATTTGAAGTAGTCATGTTAAACAATGGCTGCAATATAACAAAGAGTGAAAAATTTAAGGGGGTCTGAATACTTTCCGTACCCACTGTATATATATGATTATTACTTGAATTATTTTAATAATTGTTGTTAGAAGAAAAACATTTAAAATTGTTGATTATATTGATGATTATATTATATTATAATATTACAATAATTATATTGATATAATTATGCATTGATTATCAAGAAAAATTTAAGGGGGTCTGAATACTTTCCGTACCCACTGTATATATATGATTATTACTTGAATTATTTTAATAATTGTTGTTAGAAGAAAAACATTTAAAATTGTTGATTATATTGATGATTATTATATTATATTATAATATTACAATAATTATATTGATATAATTATGCATTGATTATCAATAATTATGTATTAATAATACATATAGAGAGATATAGATAGATATATAATAATTATATGTTTATAATTATTATTTTAAAAATAGTTGATTATCAGTAGGCTACTTATATATATATATATATATATAAATAATTATATTTAATTAACTTGATTAGCTTAATCAACTAACACATTTAAAATGTAATTTTCAAACTTTAGTCATAAATATTATTTTAATAATTTTAACACATTTAATAATTTAATAATAATTATTATTAATTTGATATAAACACACACACACAGAAAAACAAAACAAGAAGAAAAAAAAAATATATATATTTTTTTTCTCTCTCAAACTTCCTATATTAAAAGGTGCCTGAAAATGTGCAGTCAAAGCTCAGTATTGTGCTGTTATATGGAGTGTCCACAATCCCTGTGTCATTTTTACAACCGACTGTGACACACACACACACACACACCAGGCTCGCAACTTAAAGTTGTCAGAGGATTTGGCTTTATAATGATGATTTTAATCTGATTAAATGCACCACCTTCCTGTTTTTAGAGCTGGTCGTGGTCCCTGATTTAAACACTCATGTTTTGCGCATCATACGAGTGGCGTAAGACTTGTTTTCAATTGTTCTGCAAGGCTAGATGCTGACACACGTGATCACCTCTGCTAGTCGAAACCTATTGAAAGCCTTCGGACCTCTTGCATCTCGTCAGGTCTCCATAGTAACAGCAGTTTCCCCTCGCCATCGCTTTGAAAGCACATTCACCCTTTCTTTTTAGTCTCGGGTGAATCACTCCATTTGGGTGTGTTCTGATCCTCAGAGCTGTATAAAAGAAAGTTTCTTTGCAAGTTCATCTCACAGATGTGGGCCACCTTTCTCTCAATTATTCAGTGCCAGCAGTGGCAACCCGACACGAGATGCGCCGCAGCTTTCTCCCGGTGAGAGCGCACCCGGAATAGCATCAGTACAACAACCGATATTCACTCAAATCCTCTTTACTGGGCTCCTCGCTCTGTTTGAGACAAGAGCAGGTGTGGTTGGCCTGGATTTAATAGATTACATTCAGTAAATGGGGTTAAAATGCACAGCGTGCAGCTCAGCCAATCAGAAGCTGCTTAACCTACATGTTTCATCGCTGCGGCCAATCAGATGCAGGGTCATTTGCATATGGGAGCTCGGGTGTGAGCATGCTGTTCAAATATCGTCCAATGTTTGGGAGTGTTATGGCGGTTTTGTGGGCTAATGAATGTTTGATTGTGAATGGAGAGGGTTGGACGTAAACCTTCTGAATGCATGAGTGTGGCGGTTAATTATTTAATCTTCCTGCACACAAGGCAAGTACTTAGACTAGTACTCTAATGCTTAGTTAGTGCATGTTTAGCATATAGTTTTTTAGTTGCGTCGCCTGCAATAGTATCTGGTGAGAACAGAATTCAAGTGTTATTGTACATTAAATTAAACTCGTTAACATGGTAAATTGTAGCTGTTTTGTGTGGAATCGTATCATTAAAAGTAATTTCCTAAAGGCCTGATGGATTATTCAACCTAGAAGATGCCTTGAGATGGGTTCCTTGAGGATATTGGTTGTTTGGGCGGTTTGTTTAGTAGCGTTAAATGTGCTCTGAGGTCTGACTCATTAAAGCTTATTCGTTAGGCTGCTAATCCAGGCTCATAGCCAGGTTGCATAAGGTTTCTAGTGGCTTCCTAAGCCCACCTTTAGTGCATTGACCAGGTCTCAAGCGCATTGTGCCTGAAAGCATCTTATCTGCTGCTTTTGCTTATATTTTATCACTCACTTGGAGTCTTATATTAGAGCTTCTTCAATCATCTTCATGAGGTGCATCCTGGGATGCTTTTTAAATAGTATTAAAAGATTTCACATGTTTGCTGGACAATTGTTGGCTGCAATTTTGGTTTTGTAAATACATTCGTAATAAGGCACAATATATATTTTTGGCGATGCACAAGATATCTGTTCCATTTCTTATGAGTTGACATTCAAGAAATTAATTTATCAGTATCGATATTGCATATATCAGCTGATAATAGATAATTGTGAATGCTCTTGTTCCCTATTTATTCATTTAGATGACCTTTGCTGTCGTCTAAGGCTCACTTAAAGTGATTCTTTAACATTAAACATTAATCATTTAATAATAATATTAAGTGTAATCTATAGCAAATCTCAAAATATATTTTTTCATACAGTACATTATAATATTGTGATGCCTCAAGTTATTTATAGCATTTAAGATGATTCATTTTAGTTTTTAGTGTTTTTTTTGTAAAGTATTTTGATAAAATTAGATGGTATTTTAATATGGGCCAGTTATTGTTTATGATATTACATTAATTTATACATTAGACCATTACATTTTAGGGATGTGCAATATATCCATTGGTTAGGAGTTCATATTCAAGGAAGTATTTTAATTTATCAGTATCGATATTGCATATATCAGCTGATATTAGATAAATGCATGCTCTTTTTTTATACGTTTAGATTACCTTTGCTGTCATCTAAAGCTCACTTAAAGTGAATCTTATTCATATATAATTTAATAATAATATTAGATGTCATCTATAGCAAATCTAAAAATATAATTATTTTATACTGTACATTCTAATGTTGTGAAAGTAGAGAATTTAAACGATCAATGTTACAGGTATGTGCCACAAGCACAGTTATACGATTCTGTGAATCATCTTTGTGAGCAGTACAGTGGTCTGGATCATTAACCGCTTGGCTACTGACTCTACACTAGTTCAGTTTAACCTGCTGGGTTACTCATTTGGTTGAGTGGGAAACAGTTCAAACCGTAACTGTGTGGAGATCAGTTTCACACGAGGGATGCCCACACCGGCTCAGATTACTACAAACACGCTCTCGCTCACTCAGAGATACTGTTGCAGGGGATGAAGCACAGAGAACTGAGCAAATGAGCAGCGGACACTCATTTACAAGAAACAAACAAAAGGATAAAGTTTCTACGAATGAAGCACAAAACAAGAGACAAAGCCTTCAAGAATTAAAGGAACAGACTGCACTTGAGTACAAAGCAGGTGGCTTTTTATGGAAAAGATTAACATGCTGGTGACCTCGGGTGTTTTTCCACATAGTTTATGTATGTGTGTGTGTGTGTGTGTGGGTCAGATGGTCAGACAGACAGATAGATAGCTCAGTCTGGTTTTGCGCGAGATGTCTTGTTTATCTCTTTTAATCAAGGTCTCAGGTTGTTAAATGCTTCATATATGAAGCATAACTTCCATTCTGCACAGGATAATGAGCAGTAGGCTTTGAATTATATACCCACCAGAGCATCTTAATTAGTTATGTTAATTAGGGCATCGTTCACAGCCATCCTGCAGTCTCATCCGTTCACTGCTCCTGCTTCTTTTTGGAGAGGCTGTTGCCTAGCAACTTCAGAGTGACATCAGCAGAGTCCGGGAGGAACGTTCTGATTGGTTACGATGCCCGGCGTGAATTCTGATTGGATGGAGAAAAGAGGAATTTGGAGTGTTTAAAAGCTGCTTGAACTATTTTAACCTTTAGCTTGATTCCTCTGGAGCTCTTCTCCAGTTCATTGACCAAAAACAGGCTGAATTTACAAAAGCCGTACCAAGAAACAGGTATCGCTTCGCTCGAAGTCCCAGCGGTCTGCACAGCCTCTTCCTGTGAGTTACTTGTTGACATTTCACTCCAAACAAACAGCTTCTAAACTGACTTGAAGGAGATCATTTTTTCGACTAAACGCTCTCTTGGAGATGCATTGCTTGTTAGTGCTGTTTTGCTTACTACTATTGCATATTACAAGCGCTCATAGTTAAGTTCAGGGATTCAAACTGCATTATGGAGATTTTGACCTTTATGCATATGTGTATTTAATTAGTGCTGTTTGTAAAGTTAAGTGATTTGATTTTAAACTTCAGCATGTGGTGGTTCTTGTTGTCTGTTACTTTAAGTCAATGCTGTTTGATTTGGCTTTGTAACATACAGTGTAAACCTGGTTACTGTAAGTCATATCAGAGTTTTATGAAAGATGGATCTTCACGCAGCTGGACTTTCCCCCTAAAAGCCTTTGCAGTGTCAGATTTGGCAGTTCACAGTGTGATCAGGTTGCATGTGTGTCTGTATCCAGAGATGCTGATGGCTTGATTCTGTTTTCACCAACGCTGTTTGAGAAGCAGGCGTGTGTGTGAGGTTTAGATATTCAGCTACAGTGTCCTTCATAAAGCATTCTCTGTGAGCGAGCTGAGAGAGAGAGAGACAGAGAGAGAAAATCAGATCTGAGTCATGGGCGCAAAAATACAGACACATGCAGTGATTCACAAACAGTCATTAAGTGAATCTGACAAAAACTTATTCATGTTTTTATGGATCAGTCATAGTTCAGAGTATATTTTGCATAATGCCATCAATATTTTTTAAGTTAAGTTAATTAACTTTAAGTTTAAGTTAAGTTAATTAATGATTCTCATTTCCATAATGCATGCAAATATCATTCTTATTATTGTAATGGGAAATATATTATTTAAATTGAAAATTATTTATACATCATGGTAGTATTTATTGTATTGCCATACTAATTTATTAATTTATTATACGATTTTGAGACTTAAGAATAATAATAATATTTATTATTATTATTATTATTATTATTATTATCTATGAAATACATTATATATGTGAGTGTGTGTGTGTGTGTGTATATATATATATATATATATGTGTGTGTGTTTTACTGATTATTAGTATTGTATTTTTATTTTTGTTATAATTTGTTATATTATTTTTGTTATATACTGAATGTATGTGTGTGTGTGTGTGTGTGTGTGTGTATATATATATATGTA